>NC_069380.1:167419035-167721785 GCF_027475565.1 Acinonyx jubatus | reverse complement strand
TCAGGGTGATGAGGTAGATACTGTAAAAAGATGTATCACCCATCTGAGTCCAAGAGACCAGAGCTTCCCAAACATGAATGTGCACATGAATCTCCCAGGACCTTGTAAAGGGAGATTCTGATTCAGTAGGGCTGAAGTAGAAGCAGAGATTCTACATGTCATAAGATCCCAGGTGATACTGATGTGATCCAAGGACCACACTGCGTAGCTCTACTCCGGATTACTTGTCTGAGGAACTTCTTCCATGGAACAAGTTGTCCTTAAAAAATTGATCCTTCTGTGACTTCAAGACTGCTATTTATAACAGGAGGTATCACTAAATCCTATGCCAGATCAGGGGTCTCAAATTTGTCCAATGCAGGCACCCTAGGCATACAAGTTAGAAGAATCTCTCCAATACCAATACTTTCATATTCAGGGGACCCCCTTTTGAAACAAGTGTTCTGTTTTTTGGTTTTTTTTTTTTGCTTGTTTGCTGGTTTTCTTACCATGTTTTTTGTTTTCTAGGGTTCATAGTTGTCCACCTTAGGTTAATTTGATATACCCAATTCTAAGGGTACTAATGGCCTTTGCTTCTGTTGGACTACCAAGTGACAAAGACAACATTGATAAAAAAAAAAAAATAGCAGATGTAATAATATTCCTTCCCTCAGGGGTTGCAGGATCAACTGACTGGGTTGTGGGTGATGGCAAAAGTAGATTCTTTACTAGACACAGATAAGCCAGTTGGCTGTTGGGGAGCAATCTGCTTGATTGGGAACAAAAACAGTGTTCTCCATGGAGCTCTTCTTTAGACACTCTCTAGGCAACACTTTGTCTCATGGCCAGGCTATCCTTCCCCCTCCCCCCAGCCCACACACACACTTCCTAGGCAATTTCCCTGGAATCATTTGGAAGGCTCTGTGGTCCCATCTGTCCACACCATCGATTTCCTATTCCTTTGCAGGGTTCTAGGCTAATAATAATATAACAATAAATAATAACAACAATTATACAACACCACTGTTTAAATCCTCACTACAACCCTTCGAGATAGGAACTATTATTATTCTCATTTTATGGATGAGGATTCTAAGGCACAGAAAGGATAAACAATATGCCCATTCTTTCATAAAAAGAAAAGACCTTTTCTTTTTATGACTATGAAAAGGACCTAAAAGAAGGTCCATGATCTTAAACACTACATGATACGTGTCCATACTCTTTTAATCACTTTACCAAAGAGAGAGAGACAGAGAGAAAGAGAGACAGAGAGACATTGAGAGAGGGAGAGAGAGGGAGAGAAAGTCTTATTATCCTCTTTATCTCTTACAGTGGATGGCTCATTAAAACCAGAGCCAAAATAATTAGCAACCAAATAAATTAGTTTCCTTTCCAAGAGAGTGTTTTCAAACACTCCCCTGAGGTGAGGGAAAATATTTGCATTCTGTCCCTGTTGGTGGGGTGTGTGCAGTGAAGTGCATTCCCTTAGAATGGGTTGGATCCTTTTAAGGAAGCAGAAAATAAGAAGGAAAACAAAACAGTTGTTTCCATAGTAAAATATGTTGACTCTTCTTACTCCTTTACATTTGAATAAATCCTATCCCCTTTGGGTGTACAGGTCATACTGTCTTTGTGAAGCTGCCTGCATTATACCAACCCCAGTCCTTTCTCCATTTAAAAAAAATACTGGCCAGTATTATTAGAATATCTCTGCATGCCTTATGAGTATATGCATCATATGTTTTTCTTTGTTTCACATATATCATTCTGGTCTCTTCTACTTGATTCTAAGCACTTTGGTTTAAACACTTATTCCTAGAATATTGTATACTAATTTTGACTCTTTATATACATTTATATACCCAGTTTGCTTTACTGGACAAACAGTGACACTCTCCTTCCCTAACTTAGGGTAACATAGCTAAGTGTGATTTGCTTAGGTGGTTAGTGCATCAATTTACCTATGCCTGCATAGGCCAGATCATAGGCTCTCTATGTAGCCCCGGTACCTGTACCACGACAGAGCTACCCATGACACCTGGCAGCCTAGCTAACCATCTCATGCCAATGCATTAGGGTCACAAGGATACTGGGCAGAAGATGTAGACTATATGAGATGAAATTTAAGAATTGCAGTATTGAGAAAACAAATTCAGAGTTCAGCCTCCATGGATAAAGGTATGGAAAGGCCATATTTGTATGTGAAGGGCAACATTTAAAGTTTTGATATAGGCACTGAGGAAATCTACCCCACTGAATTGGTGAGAGCCAGTCAGAGAAAGTCAGAGAAAAGTTCTGCTAAGTCCAATGTTTTCTACGTTAGTAATTCACTCATGGGTCCCTGGATTACATGAAGGGACATATAAAAGTATGTAAATATTATATAAATAAAATATATTCATTTTTTAGATGTTTATTTATTTGAGCGAGAAAGAGCACACAAGCTAGGGAGGGGCAGAGAGAAAGGGAGAGAGAATCCCAAACAGGCTCCAAGTTGTCAGCACAGAGCCTGATGTGGGGCTCAAACTCATGAACCATGAGATCATGACCTGAGCTGAAATCAAGAGTCAGACACTAACAACTGAGCCACTCAGGTGCCCCTCAAGGACCAGGTATTTAAAAGACAAAATTAATTCTGAGCATTCATCTGATGGTCTATGCTGAAAAGATACTGGGAAAAATCATTCTAAGACCCATTTTTGGACACTTTGAGGAACATAAGATCTAGGTAATGTTTACAATATGTTTGGTTGGGCTACCTTAATTTTCCCTGACAAACTGAGAGATATCCTGAAAACAGACAGAAATAATAAATCTTGACTTTGAGACTTTGATTTCATCCTCTATGGAACACTCATCAATGAACTGGGCAAATGTGGTCTGAATTATGCAACTGTGGATTGGGCAGATAACCTAAAGGTAACTCTAGGCTGTTATTATTAACTCAGGATCAACCTGGGAGTTTCACTAAGAAATGGAAATATATTGACAACATATTACTGGATACAGGTTTTTTTTTTTGTTTTTTTTTTTTTTTTGTCATTTACCTAAATGTTGACATCAGAATATTACTTACTTTTCCTACACATGGACTCATGGGAGCAAAACTTACCCATTTCAAGAAAGTCCCCCCTCCCACCACTCACAAGAGTTTGGAGAGATTTAAAATGGAATAGGTTTTTATCAGGTGAGAAAAGGAGGTTATGTGAAACTTAAAATGAAAGTGAGTTGCTAGATTAAGTTACTTCTTGCAGTTTTTAACCCTTTGATTTCTTGGGTTTTGAGTAACACCAATAAAAATCCATTACCATGTTCATATTTGTGTCTAAACTCCTAGTGTTTATAAATAGACTAAGCTAAGAAGTGGACTGTGAAGCAGGCCACACATCTTCCTGGGACACCAGAATCCCAGTGCGACATTTAAGCTTCCAGAAGACTACAAGTAACCACATCATTACCACAGAAATGCCACTTGCTTATTATAAGGCAGCCTGAGTCATTAAACTCAAGAGCCTCTGGAGTCTGTGGTCTTCCGGGATGTAGTGAGACTGATAAATTCTCCTCTCTGACCACTGCCCTCCCCTGTTCTGTGTCTCTCTCATCTAGTTACTCTTTGGCCTCGCCATGTCTCTCTAAGTGATCTGGTTGTCACTCTGGTTCTGGATTTACCTTGCATCTCTCTCCAGCTTGATCTTCAAAGTTAACATTTGTTAATACTGACCTCACTATAGTGCCAGAAACTCCTGCTTCCTCTTCACTGAGATGTGGTAAGGATCAAACAAGTTCATTTATGTGCAAGCAATTCAAAAATGTTAAAGTACTGTATGGATATTATTTCTATCTTTGCTCTCATTTCTGGCACTGATGATACTACATGGCCTATCGTAGGTATTCATTAAACAAGTGTTGAAGGAACCAATAAACAAATGAAAATACTTTCCATTTTACACATCAAAATCAGGTTGATATTCCTGAAGTTAAGCTCCCCCACCTTTCAAAAAAAAAAAAAAAAAAACAACCTGACTTTAATTAGGTGCTTTGTTCTAAACAAGTATTATGTGAAGTTTAGGACTTTTTTTCTATTTTTGTGAAAAATGCCACTGGAATTTTATTAGGGATTACATTGAATCTGTAGATAGATTTGAATAGTATGGACATTTTAATAATATTAATTCTTCCAATCTGTGTCACTATGGGATATCATTCCATTTATTTGTGTCAGTGGGAAAGGGTAGTCTCTTTAGTAAATGGTATTGGGAAAACTGGATATCCACATGTGAAAGAATGAAACTGGACCTTATCTCATATCATGCACAAAAATCAATTCAAAATTGATTAAAGACTTACACATAGGAAGTAAAACTGTAAAACTCCTAGAAGAAAACCCCTTGACATTGGTGTTGGCAATTTTTTCATGTGTGACACCAAAAGCGCAAGCAACAAAAGCAAACATAAGGAAGTTGGACTACATAAAATTAAAGCATTTCTGCACAGCAAAGGAAACCATCACCAAAATGAAAAAGCAACCTAAGGAATAGGAGAAAATACTTGCAAACCATATAGTCAACAGATGGCTAATAACCAAAATGTATTTTCAAAACCTATACAATAGCAAAGAAAACACAAATTAACTGATTAAAAATGGGCAAAGGACCTGAATAGACATTTTTCCAAATTAGACAAATAGCCAACATATGCATAAAAATGTGTTCAACATCACTAATCATCAGGGAAATACAAATCAAAACCAATGAGTTAACTCCTTATACCCGTTAGGATGGCTATTCTCAAAAAGTCAAAAATTAATAAATGCTGGTAAGGATGTGGAGAAATTGGAACACTGTTGGTGGGACTATAAATTGGGACAGCCATTATGGAAAGCAATGTGGAATTTCTTCAAAAAATTAAGAATAGAATAACCATATGACTCAGCAATCATGAATATACATTCAGAGGAAAGGAAATTAGTATCTCAAAGAGATATCTGTATTCCCATATTCATGCAGCATTATTTACAATAGCCAACATTTGGAAACCACCTAAGTAAGTGTCCAATGACAGATGACTAGATAAAGAAAATGTGGTACACATATGGCTGAATGGAATACCATTCAGCCATAAAAAGAAGAAAATTCTGCAACAACATGAATGAACCTAGAAAACAGTATGCTAAGTAAAATAAACCAGACAGAGAAAGACAAATATTGCATGATCTTATTTGCGTGTGGAATCTAAAAAAGCTCAAGTCATAGAAATAAAGAGTAGAACAGTGGTTGCCAGGGGCTAGGGAGTGGAGGACATGGGAGATGTTGGTCAAAGGGTATAAGCTCTCAAGTTCTAGGATAAATAAATTCTGGAGAGCTAGTATACAGCACAGACATTATATTTAATAATGCATCGTATACTTGAAATGTGCTGAGAGCAGATCTTAGTCTTACCGCCCCGCCCCCAAAATGTTAAATAGGTGATGGGTAGGTGAACTAACTCGATTGGGGGAATCATTTCACAATGTATTTATATATCAAAACATCACACTGTACACCTTTAATATATACAGAGTCTATTAGTCAATCATATCTCAGTAAAGCTGAAGAAAGAAAAAGAACGGTGGTATTTAACTTAGAACACTGGAACCCTTTACAGAGTTTTAAGCAGTGGATTGACATGGATCAGAATTGCATTTTGTTAGGGTGATGAGGCTGAGATATGGAAAAAGAATTTGAGAGCAAGAAAATACAGAAGAAGGAGACCAAATGGGAGACTATGACAGAGTACAGAGAAAAGGAGATGATAACGTGGTCACCAAAGCAGCCAAGGGACAAAAAGAAGAGGCTGAATTGACAGGTATTTGTGAGGAAGAATCTGTAAAGGATTATCGAATCATATTTGATCTACTTTAATGTGAAATTACCATGAGCCATAATTTGAATCACATTCATCTTTGTTTCACAATTTTGGGTATGAGGTAGCTCCAACAAATGAGCATCAACTATAGTTCAACTTTTTAAGCAAATAGTTTGATGACATATAGACTGAAGAGGAACATACCTTGCCCATTTTATCAATAATAATAGTTCATGCTTCTAAAATTCAAGATGATGAAATAAAAATGAAAAATATTATTCTCCCTCAAGCACAAAACCAAATCTCATTTACATAGGGATTTATGAACTCTTTTTCCACTAGAAAAGAGTAACTTTTCAAATTTGATTTTGGTCAATTAAAAACGTCACTGCAAACTGAGGGTTGATGGGGGGGGTGGGAGGGTGGGGAGGGTGGGTGATGGGTATTGAGGAGGGCACATTTTGGGATGAGCACTGGGTGGTGTATGGAAACCAATTTGACAATAAATTTCATATATTGAAAAATAAATAAATAAATAAACAAACAAATAAATAAATAAATAAATAAAAACGTCACTGCCAATAGACTCCCAAACCAGTTTTTATTTGGTGGGAAAATTGTAAAACAAAAGCAAATAAGTTACTTACTGAGTAGATGTAAAATATATTTTACAATGCTTCCTCTCACCCACTGTCAACCTAGGGGACAGATTTGTCCTCAGGGTGCCATAGAGAGAGCAGCATTTATAATGCCCTCGCTAGGTCTTGGATACCTAAAAGTTTGAAAATGAGAATGAGCTGATCTTTTAAAAGCAGAGGCAGAGTACTTAAATGCCACTTTTCAATAGTACCCAGAGGTTTTGAGAATTAACCAGCTCCAAAAATATATTACGTGCCCTCTGAAGGAAAATTAAAACACAAATCAAAATTGTTGAGGGAAACATTAGTGCCCTCCATCAGCTGAAGAGTTGCACACACATGCTGTGCTCACAGCCCCTGCAGGCCTAAGGCCAATAATGCCGAAACTACATTTCAATGCAAGTGAGCATACAACGGAAGGGGTAGAGGGTCACCTCCCTGTAGTGGTATCAAAATCCTCTACCTTCAGGTCCTTTCTCCCCAGCAACTCCCTTGTTTTCCGTCTGAACAGAGAGGTTTAAGGATCTTTTGGAGCTCTAAAATTGCAAGCCCATTCTCCATTCCAACATGGGAGCTTTGTTGTCAGTTACCAGGTTAGTTACAAAGACTATGTTGGGAGTGGGTGTCATTCAATTCAATGGGAGATTAAGAAAATACCCACACTTCTGTAAATGATTTAAATTCCAAGGCTGACTAGAGAAAGAGCCAAGTATAGACACAGCTTTGGAATGCACCCTACTAATAAAGAAACATACTTATTGGGCAATACACATTATAATAAATCTTTATCAGAGTATAATGCTAACATAAGCAACTTCTGATTCTCTTTCTACCCTTCACAACCAGAATTATACACATTTTATCCTGAAATTCAGTATTTACTCATTCATCCATTTACCCAACATATATTGGAGCCATACTATGGACAAGGCATTGTGCGGATTCTGTGAGAAAATCCAAGATGTACAAGACCCAAAGTTTTACTGAAGAGGTTTACAGTATAGCATAGAGTCTAAATCCCTTGACTTCTGAAGGGGAAACAATCTGAGTTTGTATATCAAGTTTGGTTGCTAACCTTGGGGAAGTTTATGGATCTGAGTTCTAGTTTCCTTGAGGATAATAATAACATATATATATATATATATATGCATATATATATATATATATATACACACATATATATAACACACATATATTATATATGTGTATATATATAATATATATGTATGTTATATATGTACATATATAATGAATATATATGTATGTTACATATATACATTATATATCATATAGGATAAGCATGAGGAGGAGGAGACTCAGGGCCACAGAGCCCAGCACAGAAAATGGAAAAGTCATATCAGTCTGCCTTTGGGATCATCAGTTCACTATGAGCCAAGAGTGGTCTGGAAATGTGGCTTGGGACCAGACTATGCATGGCCTTGAATGTAGGCTGAGAAATGTTGACTTTATTAAAAAAAAAAAAATGATAGGGGCGCCTGGGTGACTCAGTTGGTTAAGCATCCACCCTCAGCTCAGGTCATGATCTCACAGTTCATGAGTTCGAGCCCCGCATCAGGCTCTGTGCTGACAGCTTAGAGCCTGGAGCCTGCTTCAAATTCTGTGTCTCCCTCTCTCTCTGCTCCTCTTCTACTCATGCTCTGCCTCTCTGTCTCTCTGTCTCTGTCTCTCTCTCCTCTTCAAAAATAAATAAAAACATTTAAAAAAATTAAAATAAATAAAACTAAAAATAAATGATAGGATATCCCGAAAAGTTATTTTGTGCAAGAGTAAGGACACAGATAACACTGTATTTCCAAAGGATAACTTCATATCCTATGTAATAAAGAAACTGGAAGGAAACTAGAAGTAAAGACGTTATTTAAAAAAAAATGTTTATTTATTTTTGACACAGAGAGAGACAGAGTGTGAGTGAGGAAGGGGCAGAGAGAGAGGGAGACACAGAATCCAAAGCAACCGCCAGGCTCTGAGCTGTCAGCACAGAGCCCAACACGGGGCTCAAACCCATGAACTGTGAGATCATGACCTTGGCCGAAGTCAGCCGCCCAACCGACTGAGCCACTCAGGTGCCCTGCAAAGAAGCTATTTAAAGGGTGATTACAGGGGCACCTGGGTGGCTCAGTCGGTTAAGCGTCCGACTTCGGCTCAGGTCATGATCTCACGGTCCGTGAGTTCGAGCCCTGTGTCGGGCTCTGTGCTGACAGCTCAGAGCCTGGAGCCCATTTCAGATTCTGTGTCTCCCTCTCTCTCTGCCCCTCCCCTGTTCATACTCTGTCTCTCTCTGTCTCAAAAATAAATAAACGTTAAAAAAAATTTTTTTAAATAAAGGGTGATTACAAAAGTACAGGCCAAAACACAATGCATACCCTCAACCTAATCATGAAGAAAAACCAAGCAAATCCAAATGAAGGAATTCTCTACAGAATAATTGACCTGTACTCTTCAAAAGTGTCCAGGTCATAAAAGACAAGGGAAGACTGAGGAAGTGTGACAGATTGCTGAGAATTAAGGATTCATGACAACTAAATGCTATGTGGATCCAGGAATGGATCCTGGAAGAGATCAAGGACATTAGTGGAAAAACTGATGAAATTCAAATAAAGGCCATAGTTCAGTTAATATTATGGTACCACTGTTAATTTTAATAAATGCATCATGGTTAGGCAAGATACCAACTTTAGGAAAGCTGAGTGAAAGGTATAAGAGCTTTCTATTATTTATATAACTTTTCTGTAAGCCTAAACTTTTCTCAGATAAAAAGTTTTATTTTGAAGTCCAAGCAAGAGAAGAGTAAAGACCTGAACCAGGGTAACGGTTCTGAGGACTGGGAGAGAGGAAGCAGAATTGGTAAGAATTGGATGCCGTCTGGGGCTGGTAGGGTGAGAAAGGAGTCATTGAGAATGTGACTCAAACCTCAGGGACTGAGCAATTAGTAGTCATTAACTTGAGGAAGTCCCAGGAAGGAACAGGTTTCAGAGGGTGGGTAATGAGTTCCATCTTGCACATCTTGGGTTGTAGATGAGAGAGATCCATAGGAAACTACATATGAATGACAGGGAAAGGTAGGGTTGTAAATTTGGGAGTCAACCAAAATAAGGTAATAGTTAGAACTATGGGAGTGAATACATTTACCAAAGGGGACAGAAAAAAGTATGAAAACAGACACTTTTTGGGAAATATCCACATTTAGGAAGAAGATGAAAAAGGAAGAGCTACATTCTAATTCCATTTCTTTCATTAGGGGAAAGCACATGTTTAAAAATATAACAGATTGGGAGTACACTGGGGCTCTGGAAGACACCAGTTTTATACGTCCATAATCGAGGTAATGAGTGATGGGGATTAAACAAAAAGAGAAAAAGGGAAAGAGAAGATTGGGGGTCATTTGTGTGTACTTTCAAATAAATAGAAAAGCTTCAAGAAGTATGCTACTGGATTGATCAAGTTTGGGATTTGAAATCTCAGTGGCATGTTTTAGAAGAATGTAACTGGGCTTTTTACCATTAGCCTTGAAAGTTAAAACCTCATCTCTCCAAACACCTTAGCTTCTTGGAGAGTTCCACTATACATTTAGAAGAATAAAAGATTGCAAATGAAATGAGCAGGATAGTCTGACTGCAGTGCATTTTAGGAAAATCTGCTAGAGAATAGTACCGTGTTTTCAGTTTTCCTAGAAAAGAGTCCCCACACACACATTTTAAACATGTATGCCCATATGTAGCCTCACAGATCCTAAGTTTACACTTTGGTGAACCTGTTTTGAACACAAATGGCCTTCTGCTTTCCAGCTTCCTGATGTAGCTATCTGCAACACCCCACTTGTAGAGAGTTTCTCCTCCTCCAATTCTAAATGGTTCTTAACACCATGTTCCCATAGCTCTTGTGCCTCCATGGGGTCAACCAGAGCTCTTCTATGGGATTTGCAATGGTAACTAATTAATTTATTTAGACTATAGACATGAAAAGTGCAAGGCATGAAACTTGGAAATTGTCAGCAGGCATGTTCTCTGCAAGTCTATATTTAAAAATAAGGATAGGGGCACCTGGGTCGTTCAGTCGGTTAAGCATCTCACCTCAGCTCAGGTCATGATCTCATGGTTCTTGAGTTCAGCAGTGCTGACAGCTCAGAGCCTGGAGCCTGCTTTGGATTCTGTGTCTCCCTCTCTTAATGCCCCTCCCCCACTCATGTTCAAGCTCGCTCTCTCTCTCTCTCAAAAATAAACGTTAAAAAAAACTTTTAAAAATAAGAATAAAGCTGAAATACAGAATGAAGCTGATGTGAATCAGAAATCCCGAAGGAATTCTGCTGTCATCTGGTTACTGGTTCCAATTGTTGCTGGAGCACAGAAGTATCACTGCCCCCTTTCAACTCCACATGTGAGCACATTACTTACCACCAAAGTCTTCCAACAAACTCCCTTTTTCTGTTTTTGCCCAAGGTAGTTAGAAGTGGAATTCTGTCAGTTGCTACTTGAAGAGTTATCACTAATACTCCTAAGGATTCTGCCTGGTTAAGAGGACTCTGTTCCTCATTATTCTTTTTAAGCCATTTCTAATGAATCCTTGTGCCCTAGGATAGAATTTGTTTATCACATTTGACCTCTTAAAGGCAGGGGCTTCCTTGCTTGCTTCCTTCCTTCCTCCCTCCCTCCCTCCCTCCCTCCCTCCCTCTCTTTCTCCCTCCCTTTCTCTCTGTCTCTTTCTTGGTTAGCACTGGGGCCAAGTACGGTATCTGATACCTAATCTAAATCTGGAATTTTGGACCATTTGAAAGCATCCCTGTATCTCCATCATGACTCTGCATGTGAGATTTGATTTTTACAAGAAACAATCTTATTTTTAAACTCAAAGAAATAAATGTGATTGGTAGTACAGGAGAAAAAGGAGCTTTGGAGCCAACCAAGGCTGCATGTGAATCTCTCCTCTGCCACACACTAACTCTGTGACCATGACCAAATTGCTTAACCTTTCTGTTAAATTGCTTTAACTTCTCATAGAAACTAATAGTGAACGGTTTCCAATATGCCAGGCACTGTGCTAAGCATTTCACAGGTTACCTTTACCAAGTAACTGCTGTCATCCCCATTTTACATATGAGAACACTGAGGTTTAAAAAGTTAAGTCACTTGCCAAAGGACAGTAAATGACAGTCTCAAAAGCCCATACTTAACTATCAGTGGACATTATACAATATCCATCCCACAAGAATACTGTGAGGACTAAGATATCATAGGCACTGTGTCTGGCATCCCACATGTGGTGATAGTAATTAAAACAAGTCTATGTTTTCCTCTTTTTTTCTTATATGTCCAACTCTAAGCTATAGGAATTAAACACTATTTTGAAAAAGAGATACGTGCAACAGAATCAGGCACCACTTGGACAGGACGTTTTCATTGTCGTGGTTGTTTTAATATTCACACCAAGAAATAATAATCAAATTAATCCTTCTATAGACAGCAACTACTCACTAAAGATAAGTAGCAGGACCACTAGCTAACTGCTGTACTGCCCATGAGGTGGGCACTGATAGTCTCTATTCAGAAACAACACAGGATCCAGAAGAGTGAGGTAGAGAAGGCCCACTTGGCTTCTCAAGGAATTTTTCTTGGCTTCCCCCTGAGTTATCCCCATACTGTTTCCTGTCTTACCTCTCTCTTCCTGCCCTTGGGTTTGTCACTCCTACTTCTGTTCATTTGAGCGCAGAGAATCCATGGCTTACATTGGAAAGAGACATCTCTCCGCAGCTAACCAAATGAGTAAAGGAAATAAAGGTATGTGTTCATGGAATCAGGCAGTCTGTCTCTTTATGTTAGCAAATTAAATGACAAAATTCTTCCTTTGTCCACTGCAGGCTAAACTGAGCCTTCGTCCTTCTTACTTTGCTGAGGAGTTTTTCCCTCCGTCTTGCCCCTAGTATAAAGTGAAAATTAAAAACCTTCTCTCCAACACTCAATATCAAATACTTTCTCTCTAGGCTCAGATCTCCGGGACGAAGTTTTACTCCGTTACCTGATTTCACACATGAAAGTTGTCTATATTTCCCTTTCTAAAGAAATATAAGGAGAAAATGTAATTATAGGTTCTGTCATAGAATCTGAAGTACAACATTTCACCGGTGGTCAAAGAGATGACAGGGCAAAAATACTCTTCATTTTTCTTTTTTGCCCTTTAAAAAAAATTGATTTTTCATGGAAAGCATTTTTTAAATTATTATTAAAATAATTCATCTCTTTTTCAACTTTTCTATGTCTAATTAATCATTGAAATTTGACAATAATGTTTTTGGCCCCTCTACTATGGATTCAGACAAACTAGTTAAATAGGGATTAACTGAAGAAATGGAAATTATATTTATCACATGGTACTACTGCTTTTCTATAAGCAATTCTAAATAAGGCTGAAACATGAATTTAAATGCTCTGACCCTGACATTATCCATAAATGTGTTTACATGTATGTATCTGGGCCTACACCAGACAATGCACTTAGTGTCTGAGGCAGCAGAGTAGACTAAAATACTGTACTAGGTTTAGGGAATATTATTTAATTTTCATGAGATTCAGTGTACTCATTTGTAAAATTGGAATAATGTCTTACAGATTTAATATCAAGATATCATAAATATATCAAGAGACATGCAATATTTAGTGAACATTAGCTCTTGAAATATGGCATGTGTTTATATTTATAAATATTACGAAGATACACAAACACATGTACACACACACACACACACACACACACACATTGAATCATCATCTAAAGGGTATACGCAGAGAATCAAATGTGAAATTAGTGATTCTGCCAAACCTCAGATACTTATTCAAGGTCATTCAAGAGATGCTTCAGTGTCTCTGCTCTCTACAAACAGCAATCCTCTTAGAAGGTAGTGTTGAAATTCATTGAGGTTTCAATGATTTGGGGACGATGACTTTCAAAGCCAAAGAAAAGGAGTAGAGATACTTCCCAACTTTATTCTGCTTATCTCCAGTCAGAGTTAATAGTGCTATTTATATTGAGTGACCCTAAATAGTTCTTCACATTTGGATAGTGTTTGTGCAGCCATTAAATTGACTCTCTGGGAACAAATGGAAAAACAAATCAACAACAAGCATGTCTTTTGTCAGTTTCTATCAGCTTGGGCTGGCACTGCCTTTCCATTATTGGTCTCCAGAAGAACATGTGACCCAGTGGGCAGATAACTGTCAGAGTCACAGCAGTTAACTTCACTTTTCAATATTTCCTCCAAATTTGCACCTAGAAGAGTTTCACGGGTAATGAGATGAGTTTTCAAATGAAAAAGACTTAAAATGGAATCCCAGGTGGACATCTCATGGATTGACTTTAACAAAGTTATTCAACTTTCTGAATGCCAATTTCCTCACCTAAAGTATTTTCTACCACAAAGGTTTGTTCTTACAAGTCCATGTTCATGCATGTAAAGCACCTGCTGTATACCTGGCAAGTGGTATCAAGTTGTTAACAGTTTATTTCCTAGAAACTACTACTAGCAATTCTATCTACTGTAAAACACTGTGATAGGCAACTGCTGAATCTAGAAACATTATGATCTAATAGAACAAAGGCATAAAAAGGTAAATGTTCTCAACAAGAAACACTGACTACACATTTATTAATCAAAGATTGTGTTGACACAGCTTTTGAAAACTCATGATTTTTACATGCACTAAATTCATCTATATTTAATACACTGGATAAAACATTCAGCACATGTTATGTTTGGATTTCACTAATAAGGGGACTTTCTACACATCTGCTTTGCTTATCTAATACTCAAGCACAGCCAATAATTTCAAAGAAGGTAGACTGCAATTAAGCATCAGTTTCATTTCTGGATAGCAGTGCTTATCCAATAGAGTAGTCATGAAACTTAAGATAATGACAATAAAAGTGCTAAACACAATTTGAAACATTTTATAATCTGTGAGCTTTTTTCACAATTAAGTCAACAAAGATATTCTTGGTAATGGCCAAGTACCCAGTTCAGTAATTTGCTGATTGTTGTTCCAAATTACATTAATTATTTACACTGCAAAATTTAAAATATGTAACATTTTAAGTAGTTAAAGTAGATCAAACAACATTAAATATCCCTATATGGTAAAATGTAGCAAAACACTTTCCCATAATTCAAAGAACATCCTATTTTCTAAAAAGTCAAAGTACCGTTATAAAATGACCAAAAATGGCTGGATTTGTAAAAAGTAGATCAGTGGCTGATAGCAAATCAAATTCTTTTGTTTTGCAGTATTTATATGTGCAATGTGTTGAGCAATCACTTCTAATACAAAGCCACAGATGCCTGGTGAAATGCACAAACAAGATTCTCTCTGCTCTGCACAGAGACTCTTGCACAACTGTTTTATGTATTCCTTTGGTCTTGAAGTTTATCAGCTTTTGGCTTGTATGTATAATCTGAGGTCTAGTATCTGCCAATTTAACCAAACACATCCCCATATCTACTCAAATTGACAGGAACGATAATTACAATTAAAAGATTTATTCCGTAGGCTCAGTTGCAAATGGAATGAAAGCTAGGAGTCTTCTCTGCATGTATACACACAAACACACAATTCTGCAGGCTACTTCACGAAATGATGGAACATAACTGAGATTAAGCATTCTTGATAAGAAGAAGTAGGTGGGTGACTGGAAGCTTGGGAAAGGCAAATGGTGAATTCCATCTCTATCACATTCATCTTTATATACTTGGTGACTAGCATAGTGGTGTGACAAGGTAGGTTCTGTTTAAATGTTGGATCAATAAAAGAATGAGGAAAAAATAAAGTAGAAAGAATAGGCAGAGCACAGCAGAGGACTCCTGATTCTCTATTTTACGAAGTAACCAAATTTTCCCTTTAAAAATAATTATTCCCTGTAAGACTGACATTCTGTGAAGCCCTATTGATACTCTTTTAGCATTGCCACCTTACTCTAGGGACCTAGAAGACTTAACACAATTTCACATAGTGGCTGATTTACAGCAAAGAAAGAAATTGTGTCTGGGATGTATGAGTCTCCAGAGATCACAGGTTTTACTTGGTTGAGCTGAGTGATGTGTTGATTCTTGACTCATTCACAGGTAACATTCTTGTTTGCTGGGCAATGACATCACAGCCATCCTCTGCAAACCACAGAGGACTGAATATGCTTTCTGCCCACTAGGACTGTCTGACAGCCCCTGTATGTGTTCAGAGGAAGTCACTCACTAATTCACTATGCTCTCTTTTTGGGTAGGGACATTTTCTGAGGTGACATTTTAACCACATTGGTTGTTACACCTACCTGTCTATTAATAGCAATCAGCCCAGCCCAGGAATCTGTGTTGGGACTACCTACTCCCCTGACACCATTGGCATTCCAAGGAAACCCCAAATCCACAGAGAAGAGGTAGACTGGCTATTGTTTACAAATGTCTACTGTGCAGAGCTGTGAACGTGAGGAGAAAACAGAAGACAAAGATGTCTTTGAAAAGTAGAAGAGAAAGTAAAGCTTCCCCAGAGACCAACCACCATGGAAGCTTCTCCTTCCATTCTCCATCCTTCCCCTTATTTCCAACACAAGAGCACATCATATTTCTAACTTACTCAATTCCTTTGGCTAACTGAAAATGTTGATGACAAATCAAGCAAACAGGAGTAGGTATAAATAATAAAGCAATTTTTCCTGATGATTTGAGTTGTAGGTATCAATTCTAGGCAAGAGTAGCAATATTCACTTCATACCCCAAAAATGCCATGAAAAGGACATCCTACGGGGCGCGTGGGTGGCTCAGTAGGTTAAGTGGGTGACTTTGGCTCAGGTCATGATCTCAGAGCTTGTGAGTTGGAGCCCGCGTCAGGTGCTATGCTGTCAGCTCAGAGTCTGGAGCCTGCTTCCGATTCTGTGTCTCCCTCTCTCTCTGCTCCTTCCATGCTCATGTTCTGTCTGTCTATCTCTAAAAAATAAACATTAATTTTTTTTAAATAAAAGGACATCCTACAGTACTAGTGGATATAAACCACAAGTCAACAATTTTTGTGATCAAACATTAAAAGCGGAAACAACTTCTTTCTCACTTATTGATTCTTCATACTTTTTTTCTTTTGCAAATACTCAGAGCCATTTGGTTTTCTCCAAGCGTTAACACCTACCCACATGATGGTATTTAAAATCCAGTAGGCCTAGAAATGCTTCTCTCTTCCCCCCTCTATGCCCTCCAAACTCTACTACCACTCTCAGTTGCTGACTCCAAAATGGCACTAGGCTAAGAAAAGAAAGAAGTCAAAGGATTGGGAAATTTCTTAGCAATTGTCATTTTCCCTTTCATTCAAGATGAATTTAACAACTGAAAGTGAAAACTGAAAAGAATGAGCAATTCCTTTATTCAGGACTCTATAGAAACATAACAATATTAGGCAGCTGCCTTGAGGAGACACAGCAAGCTTATTTATTATAAGAGGCAGTACAGAGACTGGTTGGAAAAAAATAAACCTGTGTGTTCCTGCAGCCTCTTGGATTGTTATAATTTTAATGTGATAATATGCCCTTCTCTCCATATGCTCACCCTTACATTCTTGTGTGGATTCAATACACGATGTCAACTAAGTGGAATTGTATCTGGTAGCCCAATGCACAAGGTCTAAAGACTTCATTTTATTCCTTTTCATTTGAAAACAGAAAGGTCTGAATAAAAGTTCAACAATTAAGTGATCTGAACTATATTAGATATCACATCACTATTCTATTTCAGTTTTAAAGCTCCTGGGCATGTGTGTCACTGCCAGCCTGCAGGGACAGGTTGCAAATGACCTTGCTTTGGGTCTGTCTCCAGAACATATATCTTCTTCAGGGGACTCCCTTAGGTTTGTCAGCCTTTATTCTCTAGTGTCCTTGACATAGAACACTGCCTGTATAACCCTGGACAGGCTCTCAGTCTATCTAGGAAAGTAGAAGTGATTCCGTCAATAAATCCCATCATACATAAATACCTGAGGATGTCCCAACAGACCACCTGAAGAGCAAGTTCTGAATTTCAAAGACATGCTTCCTGATTCTATAATTACAGAGCTGATAGTGAAGTCACAGAAAGCTCCTGGGGAGTGAAGAGGAACTTAAATAAGAAGGTAGGCTCCTGGTTATAAAACAATGCTGACTACAGCTGTGTGATCTAAACTTTGAAGATAAAAAGGATACTTTATAAAAGCACAGGCACTTGGCTTCATATTTGGAATGTCCAGAAAAACAAACTTAAAAGATTTTACACCATTCAAAGATATTCAGGGAAAGCAGGCCATTCAGAAAAGACTTATCTAACTTTTCACCCTGCTAGTGGTAGACATTTATTTATGAAACAATCTATTATACTGAATGATAGACACTGTACTAAGCATTAAGCTGATAGAAATATAGAAATTAAAATCAAAGTTTAAACCTCAAGAATTTCATTATACAATTTGAAAGACAAATAAATACAAAATTGCAATCTAAAGATCACCAAATTTGTCAAAGATTCTGTAAAGTGATTTCCAATGACTGACTGTATAAATTATACTATATCCATAAAGATAGGACATACTGATCTCAAAGATTAATGGAAAAGCCTTGCTAATAAGAATAAATAAATACAAGTTTTTGGTATCATACAAGTCAAAGAATAGAGGATATCCTGAGAGAAGTACCAGATTCTAATCACATTTCTGGTACAACTTCAACATTTTGGCTAAGTCTTTCAATATTTCTGGCTCTGTTTCTTCAGCCCTTAAAATGTTATAAAATATTTCTAAAGTTTATCATAGTACTAAAATAACATCAGTATTAAACACGGGATATCATAAAATGTCTCACATCTTAAACTTTTACTCCACATAATTAAATATTTTTGATGATCCAGTCATCATTACAATATCAATATATAAATGGAGGTAAATGCACACTGGGATTTTGGTTCATTTTATTTGTCACTGTATTAAGCATTTATATCAGTTAGGGACCCCACAAGAAACAGATAACATATCCTGGGATATTCCAAGGAAGGTCAAAATGCTATTGACAAAGCTATGAGTCAGTGTAGAAGAACCACAAAGGATAGTGGATTAACAAGAAGAGAGAGGGGTTAAGAGAACCCAAAAGAATAGAGTTGTGTAAAAGAGGCCACCTCTAGTCAAAGGACCCACACACTTGAAGCAATCATACAGAGACACCCAACAGCCAAAAAAACCTAGAATCCATAACCTTCTGAGGTGAAGACTAGGACAGAGAATAATGAAGAAGATCTGGAACGATGTCAGAAGATATCTAGAATGGTCCACATTTTTTCCCCTCTAGTATCTACTCTTATCATTTATCCAGATAAAAAAATGTGTCAGCCATTATGGAAAACAGTATGGTGGTTCCTCAAAAAATTAAAAATTTAACTACCATATGATCAAGCGATCCCACCCCTGGGTATACATCCGATGTAAATGAAACCAGCATCTAAAAAAATACCTGCATACCCATGTTCACCGCAGCATTATTCACAGCAGCCAAGATATGGAAAAAGCCTAAATGCCCCTTCATGGATCAAAGAAATGTGACATATATATAGATATATAATGGAATACTATTCAAACTTAAAAGAAAAGGAAATTCTTCCACTTGCAACAACACGGATGAAACTAGAGGGGGTTATATTAAGTGAAATAAACCATAGAAAGACAAATACTGTAAGGCATCACTCATTCTAAAAATAAATAAAATAAAATAAAAGCCAATTTCATGGAAACAGAATAGAATGGTTGTTGCCAGAAGCTGGCGAAGAGAAAAATGGGATGATACAAGTCAAAGGATATCAATGTTTAGTTTAAGAATAAGTTCTGAGGCTGTAATATACAGCATGGTGGCTCTGGTTAATACTTTAATACTTATATACTCAAAAGTTGCTGAGAGTAGTTTCTTTTTAGAGAGAGCACACACGCACAGCTGAACAGGGCATGGGGGTGGGAAGCAGAGACAGAGAGAGATATAATCCCAGAAGGGGGAGGCAGGGGAAGAGAGATTGAGAGAGAGAGAGAGAAGCAGGGTTTTCCTGAAACAGGGCACGAGCTCACCGATGTAGGACTCGAACTCATGAACCATGAGATCATAACCTGAGCCAAACTCAAATGCCTAACGACTGAGCCACCCACTGAGAGATTTTAATCATTCTCACCACAGAAGGCAAAAAAAAGAATAACTGTGTGAGATGATGGATGTATTAATTATCCTGATCTTGGTAATCATTCCACAATGCATAAAGAATCATCACATCAAAGACTTTAAATATATATAATAGTATTTGTCAAATCTTATTCTATAAAGTTAAATTCAAAAAATTTAAAGCCATGTGTCCCCAGTACAGATGTTACACAATGTCTCATTAATTAATGCATTAGAACAGGCTGGTGTCAGTTTAGTCAAGTCCCACTCAAACCTAGAATGTTAGTCACCAATTGTGTCCATGATATGAGGAAGAAGAGGAAAGGAAAAAAACAAAAACAAAAAACAAATAAAACGACAACAACAAACCATAACTGCTACAGTCGCTGCTTCTGTAGCTAGTCATGAAACCTGAGCTGACGATCTACAGCCATCCCATCTCACGTTTCCATCCTTTCCACTAGGAATTCAACTAAAAAAAAACTTTACCTTGATGGTGTAGCCCTAGTTTCTATTTCTACAAAATTCAAGGCTTCAGGAATCTTGTCTTAATTGGATTGCTGCAGTTTTCCATTGACCAGAACACTGAGCATAGATTTTTGAATGTATAAGAAATTCCCCCATTAAATCCCCTGGGTCCCCTGCTACTCTTTGCTCTCAGTGAGGATCAGAAATCGTGTTTCTTCCTGGTATTTGCAACAGTCACCCCAGATAGAGCAATGACCTTTATGTCACAAGCAAACCAAAATGACCAGAAGTGTCCAGTACATCAGAACAACTACTGCTTGCTGGTGAAGTAATTCCTTTTCACTCTAAGCCCCCCAAAACCACCAAGGCCAAAATTACAGAGATAGGGAGCAAATGTTTCCCAAATGGGTTGTTAAGTTTAAGACTAAGACTCTCTCTCATCTTCACTCTTTGGTTCCAGGAGCCATGTATTCTGGCTAACAGAAAAACTAGTGTGTGAGTAACTAAGAGCGATGCTGTTTCTGGTATCCGAATCTTATCACACAGCATCTCAACTTCACAAGGTGTTTCCCAGCTATAAATGTAAGTTAATTTCCAGCAGACCATCCCATCATTCTATGGAGCCAAGTGTTTCTCAGCAATGAAGCACAGGCTGAGACCATGGGTGTATTCCTGCATTTCTGCACTTACTCTGCTGTAAAATATGTACCCTTACTAGAGGTGATGTCATGTAGTAGACCATGGCAATGAAGAAAACATTTCTCAGATACATAGATGGTGGTTTGAGCTTTCCTGAAATATGAATCTACCCCTATAAAGAGACAACTATGCCCTCCCTATGTAAAAAGTGATCAAATATAACTAATATACTACCAGGTTGCCTGCTGGTCCTCCCTTGAAAATGGTGCCTTATCAGGAGTTCAGTGTTGGTATATACTATTGATGGTTTGGGCAATCAAGACTGGCAGTAGTCACTTGAGGAGAAGACCACAAATTTGAACTCATGCATAATTTCCATCCCTGCCACTCCAGATACTTTGCAGGGGGACTCACTGAATTGGAAACAGATGACTGAGGGAAAAAAAACTGGCAATCAGGAGAAAGAAAATCTTGTTCACCTCTGCAGTGAATGTCCTGAGATGGGCATTACATGGAACAGGAGTATCTTCACATGCTGTACCCATTATGAGAGATCCATTCATACCTCTCTCTCAGATGTCCTTACCAATTTTTCAACTTTGTTATTTCCAAACCCCTGATCAGTCCACCAGCCCGTTAGCTACTGCCCATGAATCACTGTAGGTCTATACTTTAGGTTGTCTCCCTTTCTACACAAAATAAACAACCAGATGGTCTTTAAAAACAACAACAACAACCAGATGCCCTAAAACAAGTTCCTCTCACATGGAGGATTTCTGTTAACCAGTGTCTTTCAGGCTATCCTGAGTGGGACTGTGGTGTAGCAGCCAAACTCTTCTTACTGTCACTAACATACTATACAGATAAGTGTACAGACTGGGATTATGCTTTTATCTCCTTAATCCCACAAATCAGTAAACCAATACAGAAGTTTTTCCAATTACTAAGTATATGTTTTACAACTGGGAAAAATAAGCTGAGTATGGGTTCATGTTCCCTTTGGACACACCTTTTAGATACACACTGTGCAGGACTCTCTATCACCTGAGCTCCATAAACTCCTATTATGACTTGTGAACTACCATGTCATTTTCAGTCTCTGAGGATCTTAAGTTCAGAGCCAGTACCCAAAAAATGCTGAAGAGCTGAGCTCCATTCTGTCCTATGCATAGTGGCCCTGGAAAATGGCTCTAGGAATATCTGGAGAAGGCTTATGGGTTTGTTACACAGTTGTTCCTCAAAAAGACTTTACTTCACCTCCACTCAAGGGACTCTGGGTCTATGCACTGACTTAGGAAATGGATAAATCCCACTTGAGGTAATTCAATATTGTTTTCTTCCCAGCCAGGCTTACAAAAAAAAAAAAAAAACATTTTATTAGACTGTCCATCTATATCATTTCTAAGGATAAACTGCCAGAAATTCCTGCAGGCAAAATCCTCTAATTACCATTTTAGACATGATATTATTAGAGCAACTGCATTACTACCTGTTCTCTGCAACTCCATATGACATTATTACCATTGAGATAAAAGAAAAAAAAAAAACAATTCCACTAAAATGTCCCTACATTGTATCTGACCAACAGAGTGCTGGCAATTGAGAGGTCTTCAAAGATGACGGTGTGCTCCTTACCAATGATTTCCTCATGCTCCAGTGAAAAGAGTACCCTCCAAATGCTCCCAGAGTGTGTGAGTGAAAGTGGCTGAGGTGGTTATATATAATAAATCCATTTCAACATTCCCATTTCCTACAGCATCAGACTCCTACCACTTCAAAATGTAAACATGGGAGAGCTAGCATTTTAATCTTATTAACTGTAAGCCAACTTTGAGTACAGGTTTGGATCAACCATCCCAGCAAACCACTCACGTCTCTATCAGGTGTGGGAGCCAAAATATTATATTCTGAATCCCAAATGAATATACTCACTTCCATGAATTCAGCCTTCTCTGATTATATTTCATCAATGTTGCTCAAACACCCCAAGAATCCACTGGTAGCTTACTTTGCAAGTTCCTAATGATGGATAATGGCAAGGCCATTTTTTTCTTTTTTTAAGAAGCATATTTCTTTTTCAGTTAGTTTTTTTTTTATTGAGATATAAAATACATTATTGTTGCATGAATGGTATAAAGAACTTTAATAAAACATTTACCTAGATTCAACGATCATTAATGTTTTGCCCAATTTATACTTTCATTTCTCTTTCTCTACATAAACACATCTTCACTCACTTTTTTTCTGAATCATTTGCCATTTGAGGATATTGCAGACATGCACTCTTACCCCAAAATACTTCAATATGTATTTTCCAAGAACAAGAATATCCTCTCATATAAGAACTATAAAATTACCAAAATTAGGAAATTTGATTTAGACACATCTTATATAATTATCTGTATTTGCAATTTGCCAATTGTCCAAATAATATCCTCTACAGCTATTTTCCCCAGATAATAAAATATATGTTTACTGTTTGAAAGTAAATCTTACTTTCCTTTTTTTATTATTGTGGCAAGAATGGTTATGAACTACCTTCTTAACATATTTTGAAGGGCACAATCCAGTATTGTTAACTATAGACACAATACCATGCAGCAGATCTCTAGAACTGACTCATTATATATAAATGAAATTTTATAACCAATGGAATAGCTACTCCCCATTTCCTTCTCCTCTAAGCCCCTGGCAACCACCATTCCACTCTGTGTTTCTAGGAGTCTGAATATTTTAGATATCTCACAGTAGTGGAATTATGCAGTATTTGTCCTTTTCTGACTAGTTTTAGTGTAATGTGCTCCAAATTCATCCATGTTGTCGTATATGGCAGGATTTCCTTCTTTTTTAATGTATTGTATGTATATACTGTATTTTCTTCATCCATTCATCTACCAATGAACATTTGGGTTGTTTCCAAATCTTGACTATTGTGAATAATTTTGCAAAGAACATGTAAGTGTAAATACTTCTTTGAGATCGTGATTTCATATATACTCAGACATGAGATTGATGGGTATTTTCCTTTGTGTTTTATAGTAAATTTCATAGCATAATTCTACTTTCAGTTTTTTGAGGGATCTCCACACTTTTTTCCATAGTGGCTGCACCATTTTACATTCCCATACAAAGTGTTCAAGGGGTCCAATTCTTGTACATTCTTATCAATACTTGCTGTCTTTTGTTGTTTGATAACAATTATCTTAACATCCTAAGTGGTGGGTGATATTTCATTATGGTTTCATTTGCATTTCCCTGATGATTAACAATATGAGCATCTTTTCATGTACCCATTGGCCATTTGTATGTCTTCTCTGGAGAAAGGTCTATTCAAGTTCTTTGCCCCTTTTAAAATCAGATTATTTGTTTTTAAGCTATTGAGGTGTAGGAGTTTCTTTTATGTTTAAAATATTGACCCTTTATCAGATATATGGTTTGCAAATAATTTCTCCCATTTCCTAAGTTTCCTTTTCACTCTGTTGACTATTTCCCTTGCTGTGCAGAAGCATTTTAGTTGGACATAATCCCACTTGTCTGTTTTTGTTTTTATTTCATGTGTCTTTGGTGTTATATCCAAGAAATAATTGCCTAGACCAATGTCATAAAGCTTTCCCCTACATTTTATTCTAGGAATTCTACAGTTTTGGTTTTTATGTTTAAGTCTTTAATCAATTTTGAATTGATTTTTGTGTATGGTGTAAGGTAAGGTTCCAATTTAATTCTTTTGCATATTGATAGCCAGTTTTCCCAACACCATTTGTTGAGGAGACAATCTTTTCCCCATTTTGTATCCTTGGCACTTCTGTTGAAGATCATTAGACTGTAATTGCATAGGTTTGTTTTTAGACTCTATTCTGTTCCATTGTCTGTATGTCTGCTTTTATGCCTCTACCTTTCTTCTTAAGACTGCTTTGGCTATTTGAGGTTTTTGTGATTCAATATGTTAGGATTGTTTTTCTGTTTCTGTAAAAAAAAATTGCCATTGGGATTTTGGTAGGCATTACATCAAATCTGTGGATCATTTTGGGTAGTATGAACATTTTAACACTAATCTTCTGATTTGTGAACATAGGATATCTTTCCGT
The DNA here is from genome assembly GCF_027475565.1 of Acinonyx jubatus. NCBI lineage: Eukaryota > Metazoa > Chordata > Mammalia > Carnivora > Felidae > Acinonyx > Acinonyx jubatus. The sequence continues at coordinate 167,696,929 of NC_069380.1, read as the reverse complement.
TTGTTTGTGTCTTTATTTTTCATTAACGTGCTATAGTTTTCAATGTATAAGTCTTTTACCTCCTTCGTTAAGTTTACTCCCAAGTATTTTATTCTTTTTGGTGCTACAATAAATGGAATGACTTTCTTAATTTCCTTTTTGAACTGTTCCTTCTTGGCGTATAAAAACACAAGTGATTTTTGTATGTTGATACTGTATCCTACAAATTTATCAATTCCTGCTTTTATTTTTGTGTAGTCTTTAGAGTTCTATATATAAGATCATGTCATCTGCAAACAGGTAATTTTACTTCTTTCTGATTTGTATGCCTTTTGTTTCTTTTACTTAATTGTTCTGGGTAGGCCTTCCAGTACTGTGTTTACTAGAAGTGTTGAGAGTGAGCATCCTTGCCTTCTTCCTGATCTTAGGAGAGAAATTTTTAATTTTTCACCATTGAGTGTGATGTTAATTGTGGGATTTTAAAAAATTGACTTTATTATGTTGAGGTTAATTACTTCTATTCCTGGCTTTTGTAATGAAAGGGTGTTGAATTTTATCAAATGCATTTTTTGTGTCCATTGAGATGATCATGTAAGGTTTATCCTTATTCAATCTTTTTCCTTCATTCCATTAAGGTGGTATAATACATTAGTTGATCTGTGTGTGTTGAACCATACTTAATCCCAGGATTAAATCCTTCTTGGTTATAGTGTACGATCCTTTTAATGTAGCATTTTGTCAACGATTTCTCCATCTATGTTCAATGTGAATATTGGCATATAGTTTGTTTGCTTGTTTCATAATATCTTTGTCTGGTTTTGATATCAGGATAATGCTAAGAGTATTTTGGGCAATGATACACTAACAAATTGGATAACTTAGAAGAAATTAATCCTTGGGGTACCTGGGTGGTTCAGTTGGTTAAGTGTCTGACTCTGGATTTTGGCCCAGGTCATGATCTCACAATTTTATGAGTTCTAGCCCTGCATTGGACTCTGCACTGACAGCACAGAGCCTGTTTGGGGTTCTCTCTCCCTCTTTCTCTCTCTGCCCCTACCCTGTGCATTCATGCACATGCTCTCCTTCTCTTTCTTAAAGTAAATAAGCTTAAAAAAATTAATTCTTAAAATCATACAACTTAACAAGACTTAATCATAACGTAAAAGAAAACCTAAATAACAAATTAAGGAGACTGAATCAATAATAATAAAAAAAAATCCCAATAAAGAATATCCGAGGATCAAATGACTTCACTGGTAAATGTTACAAACATTTAAAAAAGAATTAACAACAAGCTTTCTTAAACTTTTTCAAGACATTTAAGAAAAGAGAATGCTTCCAAACTCATTTTATAAAGCCATTTACTCTTGCAATATATAAACTTTTTTTTAGAGCAGTCCTGGTCAATGTTGGGATCTAACTCTCTTCATGGACCCAAAGGAAATGTGCAGAGTGTGAATGCCCAAGAAGATAGATACCAACTTCTGAAGCAATTGAAATACTATCTCAAGGGCAGTCATCAAAAAACTTTAAGCAGAGGAGAGTCCATTCTCTCAGATGGCAAAAGAACAAGAACAAGCTCACTCTTTCACCATTAAGAGAGGTTCTGGGGGAAATCTGAAGTAAAAATTGCTCAGCCTTGTTCATGTCTAATCCCATTCAATTAGTCAGCGTCACCCTTCTTCTACCAATTCCTTTACTTACCGTACGAGATTTGGTAGTGTTGTGTGTTTAATTAGCATGGCAGTTCATCCCTTACAGTCAGAACCTAGTTGCCACACACAGCAGCCTGAGTTTGACTTTACAAGGAAGGGACCAAGAGATACGATCTCACTCTCCTTCTTCTCATCTCCTGTAAAAACTCCCCTTTGTCAAAACCCAACCAGAACCAGAGGGAAAGAGAAGCCTCTTGAGACAGTCCATTCAAGTCAGTCTCTCAGACATAGAGCGGGCTGGAGAAGAGTCAAAAATGGGTCTGGAATAGGAAACAACAGACATTTCATATAGTACCAAAAACTCAGCTCTAGCTAACCTACATCAGGTGAAGATTTTGAAAAATAACCTCAGGAAGGTTAGAGAATCAGAGTCAGAAATGAGCAGAAACCAAGACCAAAAACAGGAACTGTAATCCAATGAGGATGAATTCTGTCACTTTATTCTAGATTCAAATTCTAGAGTGGGTTTAGAGGTTTAGCATAGCTTGGCTAATCTGCCAAATTTAGTTAAGAAGGACAACATCCCTAATTCAGTACCATCAGATTATACCCAGTACTTAAGAATATCCCAAAGGGAAAGCAGAATAAAAGTATGCTAGCCTGCCACAAAATAGCAATTATCTACTTTAACCATGGAGGGATCCTCTGCTGAACTACAAGGCAATCTCGACCTGCACACCCAGGAAATTCCGCTATTTGCAGTACAGTTCCTCAGACTACACACACACACACACACACACACACACACACACACACACAAAATTGATGGAATACTAAGCAATATTTCCAAAGTCTGGTCAAAGTAGGATTATTTTTATTTGGATGCCGTCCCCACACTGAGCATCCATGGCACTCTGGCTGAATCTTTCATGTGTTTATAACTTTCACTTTGACTATTTTAATATAAGAATGTGTTACATCATACCTATTCAAGCACACATGCTGGTGAGGCAGGATCCTGAGTTATTTGTTTTTATATTTCCCTTGCACCTAGTTTCATGCCATAAGCACAAAGCTCAATAAATACCAATTGAACAAATGAATAAATGAGTGAAAATAGTAACCTCTTGAACCGTCCAATAAAGATTAAGTTTAATTTAATTTAGGATACATTTTACTATGTCTCCCCATTCTTCACCCATGGTATATGTGTTATTCTTTTCACGTAAAAAAGTAAGCTTTAGCAATAATCTATTCCAGAAAATTAGATGAAAGAAGGCTTCAGTGTGAACTCCTGTAGCAGATGGAGACTGTGATTCAAGTGGCCATTTCATTTCTCCTGTCTCTGGGGACCAAGGGAAAGTCCTTGGCATAAGCTTCCTTCTCTCAACAGAGCTCTCTGTAATATTTCCCAAAGGAGCAAAATGCTCTTTGAATTTATTTTTCTGCTGCTGAAAAAATCACCTTATATATGTCACATATCACAGTGCTTCAATGAAAAACATTTGTTAGCTGATTTAAAAACAAGTTAGAATTAGCTACAGTTATGATTCAGTTGATGAACCACAGTAGCTTCTGGTTGTATTTTAAATGACCAGTCTTTAAAAATAGTCCCTTTTAATGGAAAATCAATTTTATCTTCATCCTTAATCACGTAACTGCTATAATATCTCAAAGGAATTTTTTAAAAATAAAATAGAAAAGAACATGCCTGGATGTACATTAAAAAAAAAAAAAAGCTCATTGAGTTGAAAACACATTGCATTGGTTACTTTCTACATACATACACTAGCTGTGCCATTTGGTATCTTGCCATTTTGTGTAATTTGCCATGGTATGATATGTTTGTACATACATATACTACCTGTGCCATTTGGTATCTAAAAGGAAGGCTTACCTAACTAAAATACTAAGATTCTAATATACATATAAGGGCAAAAGAGCTAAACAAATAATTTTAAAAGAGAAAATACAAAGCAACAGATTGAAAACCATTTGATTCACTAATAATGATAGAAAATAAAATGAAAATAGTAAGATAACATTTTGGTTATTAAGCAGAGAATTTTTTAAATAATAAAACAGAATTAACTGCTAACACTAGCAAAGATCCAATGAAACAAGAACCCTCAGATGCTTCCAGTTGGAGTACAGATTACAATTTGACATAGATATCAAAAGCCTCAAAATATTGTTATCTTCTGACCCATCTATGCTTGCTTTGGGGAATCTATCCTAAGAAATGATTCTAAATGCTTGCAATACAATTTTTAACCAGGTGTTCACTTTGCCAAGCCTCTTCTTGATTTAAATTTTATAAAAGACCAAATCTGGGTAACATCTCCCTACTATGCTTCTCACCTCTTCACTGATTCCCATTCCTTTTTCTCAAGTCCCCCAAGTCTTCTATTTCTTATTCCTTTGCTGCCCCTCCATACCCATTTCCTAAGGCATAAGATAAAGACTAGGAAAGGTATTAGACTGAGGAGATGACAGACCTGGGAGCTTTTGTGAAATTATACCCAGTGCTCTATTCCCACAACAGCTACTCTGTCTACACATCTCATAGTCCTGCTGATACTGGGCCTTGCCAGACTTAAATTTGCTGTGTAGAAAGGAAAGAAATCACTGATGGAAAACAGGGGATATGAAAATCATTTCCAAGAAGCAGGGAATAAAGCAGGCCAGGGGGCAATCAGTTACACACACACATACAAAATTCCTCAACCTAATTTTACCCTGAGCATTAAAACCATGCCTACTGGCATCTTACCTAATTGCCTTATCCATTTGAGCAGACCATTATTTCCAAAATTACTTTCTTGATTGAGTATATGTGTGCTGCCTTTGGCATGCTTTGTCCCTACAAAGATTTAAGAAGATTGAAAAAGGAGAATGTAATCTGAGGTTGGCCTTTGGGTTTTAACAAAAAGGAAGAGGGCCAATGCTTTGAAGGAATTTAAGAAAAATTAAAATTTACTTCTACAGCCAGAAGCCTAAAATTCACTATGGAGGTATACTGGTAGACATGGTGTTGGTGACTGAGTTTGTTTGGCAAGTGTCTACACAAACCCACACCAAATATTTTCAGGGTATAAGCCAAGAGCACCAATAGAGCTCCCAGCTCATAGGACACCTACTCATCTTGTTCCTACTCATGATCACATGGTAAGGGACCTCACAAGCATACCTGAGATGTGCAACCCAGAAATCCAATCCACACATCTCTGAAACAATTGTCCCTTGTCCTCAGATAAGTCTGAGAAAAAGGCACACAAAACCACTGGAAATGGATTTAGGGCCAGGTGATACCAGGTTGTGGGTACCTAGAATATGGTCTACCAGGGGAGAGTGGGTTTTAAGTTGTCCCCAACGCACTGCTCTCTTCATCCAGAGTGAAGCAATCAGAACAAAACTAGAGGGAGCTCCACTAAAGCACTGAGCCTAGGGCAAGAGTGACAATCGTCTAGGTCTAAGATGGTCTTTGGTCTGTCGTACATTCATTTATTCTCAGTACTGAAGAAAAAGAACTGAAATGCCCCTATCCTAGTCATAATGACTTATAGCTATTCATTTCATCCCTTTCTCTCTGACAGTGATGACAATATATTGACAAGTTATTCAGTATAGATCAATTCCTAATTGTGGTTTGGTTCTTGACGGTTTTGTTAGGTTTTCTCACATACGAAAATAAGATATTATCATTCTACCTGTAAATATCAGGCCAAGCTAATAAAAGAAGGAATTGTTGCCCTTAGCTCGTGTACCAGATGGTGGGGAAACGGTGGGGGCGGGAGAGTGCAGCAACCTCAACATCATCACTTTGTTATAAATAAGCATCCATAATGGGGATACTACTGGTAAGTGGAAATCATGGCCACATGTTTTTCTGGGCTTTGAGGACCCCATAGGCTTCACAGCATAGTCAGTGAAAACAATGATACTCCTTTCCAGAAAATACGATGAGAAAGATTGAATACACGTCCCTCTGATATAAAGGTGTATTCCATTACTCCCAATACAGGTGTTAAATTGCTTAACTGGGAGGTCTGCCAGTTCCCAGATAGCTTGGACGTGTATGATGCTCCCTGGCCGCAAATTTCTCCTGCCTCTGTTATACTTTTCTCCCACAGGTAGAATTGTGACATGATCTACATTAAAATAAACAGAGTTTCTTTACTATATGTTGATGAGCCACTGATAAACAGGACACAAATGGTGGTTAGACTGAATCAGCAAGCTAGACAATCTTTCTCTTGATAACTGATCTCTTATTTTATTTCTTAAGAATAATCCGTACACCCAGCCATTTTTTTAAATATTACCAACAATGACGACTCCATCCTTGAGCCTAATTTTACATCTAATGTTGCTCTGGCGGCAAAGCCCTTTCTGCTGACCAGCCCAAGCCTCCTAGGCTTTAATTCATCATGTAGCAGTACACTTCAAGTTCAAACTTAGGGGCTGAATTTCCAAGTACTGTTCTGTTTCCACACTCAGAGCAGGCAGTTACAGCTGGGTTTGCACAGCGGTCACCCAATTGCTGCAGGGGCTTGCAAAATGTAATCAGGGAGTAATGTTGTGTGTCGGCACTGCGAGGTCCCTAGAGCCAGGTGCTACATAAATACAAGGTATTAGAATATTTTGACCTGTGGGGGTGGATGGTGCTTTGACACATCCTGATCACATTGCATTGTGACAGGCCTCTGCAAAAAAGTGCAAGACAATCAGATCTGAGCTTATCTAGTTGCGTAAACCTCAGTGGGAGGCAGTCATACCTGTATGGCAGGCTGACTTCCATAGAAGCCATGATTATCTCCATCTCTTATTAATTTCCTTTTCCACAATTGAAAATATGTAGCCCCAACTGCCACTCTACACTAAACAGATCCTGATATGCTTCAAATGATCCATAAACTCTCCTCTGTGCTGTTTTTGAGTAAATGAACATTTAGGGAGAAGAAACAAGTGCAGTCATATTCTTCCATAGATTTTGTCATATTAGTTCAAAAGATGATTCTTGAATGTGTTCACTTTAAATGCTTTAAATGCTAAGGCATTCAGACCTCTCCATAAGAACAGAATACGTGAAGCAGGAGCATCTAAGTGATCTAGCCAAGTATTATATTCCTCACCTACGTAACATCTAGGTGATAGGGATCTAGATGCAACTCCAGTCAATATCGAATCTGTAATAACAGAAACACCATGACACTATCTGGTATGAATGAAATTTCAGATGATAGTGGTACACGACAAAGTTATTTTTATTTATTCATCTTAAAGGCACGTGAATTTTTAAAGGGCATAACTCCTGGCTTGTTCATGCTTGCAGAAAACGTACTAGACTAGGTGTTTACTATACGTTGACTAATAGCAACAGAAACTGCTTTGGAGCACATCACGGTCCTCATCAAATACCTTGGCAAGAAAGAGAGAGTAAGTGAATGCTTTAGCCAGAATCCCATAATTACCCAAAGTAGAGCCAGCTCTGGGATCGGAATTACAATCAATCCATCAGACTGTGGGCATGGTAAGAATGGGATCTATAGCAAGATCTATATTGCACTCCTCGTGCATTATTTCCACTTCTCACCTGCACTGGTACACACACCACACTTTTAAACACAAGCACATATTCCACCTGACTGCCAGTAAAGTCCTATTTTAAACCAGAACTTCAGGGAAAATGACTTACACAGTCAGCTGATAGTAGAGTTATCAGTTGCTCTAATAAAAAGGTAAATGTGAACATGTGACCCCTGAGAATTATCACCCAATGTCAATAATAGGATAGTCCCTTTTTCAAGAAGAGGTAGAAATATGAGCATTAACATAGATGGTGAACCTCCAGGGAAACATTTGGTAGCATGCCATGTGGTTTAGCAATGGTAGGTAGGTTCTTTTTCCTTGGGACCCTAGTAATTCCCATATAAATGTGCCCTTCCAAAATTCCCCTCGATTTAAAATGTTAGCTCCCACTGGACTGCAAAGCTTTGACTTGAAAATCTAATTATCTACACTTTCTTTTAAATGAATGAATTTCATAATAAATGATTCCAACAGCAGATGCAACATGACCAAACAGCTACATTTCCCAGAATGTTGTCCTGACTAAAAGTTCAATGTTCCTTCTTTAATCAGAAACCTGACCACCAGATAAATGTGTTAGCTTTCAACATGACCCTTCATTGATTAAATTTTGCCCAACTCAGAAAATTAAATGGAAAGAAAAGGGAAAATAAGATTGGTTTTACTTTGTTTTCAGCCGAAATGTCTTATTTGTCAGATTACCTTAAATAAAAATTTACATGTTATAGTTTAGACTTTATCTGAAATACAGAAAGTTTATTTGTAGTCAAAATGGATTTTAGTTCCTGGGTTTTCTATGGCTTGCGTTCGTTAGATTGATAATTGTTATTTGGTATGCAGTTGATCAGATAATTATTGCTAAATAAGATGATGTAGGTGAAATAGAACTGATTATTTAACCGTTGACAGTTTACATCATTAACTGTAGGAGTTACATTCATGTGCACCTGAGATTTTAAGAAAGTTGTGTGTATTCTGGGATGGCTAGTGAATAAAAAGGTACACATTTCTAACCATTCAAACAGAACCACAGAAATAGCCGTCAGCTTTAAAGATTCAAGAATTAGGTGGCTTTTTTCAGAATCATGTCACTAGTTAATAACCTGGGCAGGACCAGAATAGTCTTCTAATGTTAAACCAGGTCAAGGGGTTTATCCAAGCAATACATTCAATAAATATTCTTGGAATAAATGAATGAAACACAATGCCTTTTAACTAAACTCTTGTCCCACCATTGAAGATTTACATCTCAGGGTCCTAAATGGTAGGCAGAAATTTCCACCTACACCAAATATTCAATACATATATGATGATAAAATAGGTAGGGTAGATGATAAGAGAGATTCAGGGAAAGAGAGATTCCTTAATCCCTAAGTTTGGGAAATCATATTATTTTTCCCATTCAGGAAATTTTTTTTACTCTTTGAATATTTCTAGGTGATCAGGAGCAAATACTCTAGGTAGGAATGATACATGAGTAGTATTTACCAAATGTCTATGTAAAATGTTTCCAATTATCCAACCCTGTTTTCCCAGTGACAATGAGTTTCAAAGGAAAAATCTGTGTGGATCTCTTTGCTCTCTTCTGAAAACTCCAGAGGACTCTCTTCCCATGCTCTTTGAGGGAAGAAGATTATACATCAAGGAAGGAGAGCAATAGGCATAAATAAGAGACTCAGGCTCTTCGTATTTTCAGATCACTTTATGATGTAATAATAAGAATAAAGACCACCCACCCAGGGCTTTTCAACCCTTCCTTTTACTTACCTTCCTTCTTTCCTTTTCCTTTTTAAGGAGATCAAATTTTAAAACATTGAAACTGTAACTATCCACTGAATCAGTGGCATTCCATATCATTAGGAGAGGCCAGATGCTGCTGGGTTTCAATGATGTCAATTCTTACATTTAGGGGTTTGTAATTCATGGAAGAATTAATAGTTTAAAAGACCAAGTTTTTCTGTTTCAAGGGGAGGGATTTCGAAAGAAGAAAGCATTTATTGAAATAGCAGTTTTGATAAAAAAATAAGAGCATTAATTTTATACTATACACAATATAGTTAGAAAAAATGCCGGATTATGTAGGAGCCGTTTTCTACTCTTACAAAGAGATAAATTTCAACCACCTGGGAGCAGGAAAGGCTGGTGGACGGAATAACAATACAGGGTTGCTGGTCAGGACCCCTGCAAAGGAAATCTAGACAGGATTGGGGAGTCTGAGAGCGGGAGAAAAATGTGCCCCACTTCTCAGGCACATGCACGGGGTGCCAAGAGCCTCACAGAGAAATCCCCTTCTCCAGCATGAGACCAGAGCCATGAGTAGAAATGGTGGCAAGTCAGGTATAGGCAGAGGGTCTGAGACAGCGCTACTCTGAGGCTCCACAGCCCTGAGGGTAAGGGAACAAATCTGAAAATTTCCAGCTATTCCCCCAAATGGGAACACAAGTGACTGAGGGAATGAACCGAAGTGTCATCACAGCTGTGATCATAGCATGCTGTTGGGGATACTGTGGGGCCCCTGAGCTGGTGGTTCTGACAGGTCAGGGACAAGAACAGCAAAACAGAAACTGATGACTCAAGTTGAAAACTTAGGTCCACATAGAAACCTGCATACGGATGTTCATAGAAGCTTTCTTCATAACTGCCCAAACTTGGAAGCAACCAATATGTCCTCCAGTAGTTGAGTAAGTAAACTGTGGTATATCTAGATAACGGAATATTAAATATTATTCAGTACTGGAAAGAAATGAGCTATCAAGTATGAAATGACATGGAGAAACCTTAGATGCATATTACTAAGGAAAGAAGCCAATCGGCAAAGGCTACATACTATGATTTTAACTCTATAACATCCTGGAAAAGGAAAAACTAAGGGGAGAATAAAAAGACCAATGGTTACTGGGGATTGAGAAGGAGGAGAGATGAGTAAGTGGAATACAGCATTTTCAGGGCAGTGAAAACATTCTGTACGACACCATAACGATGGATCTGTGTCATTATGCATCTGTCCAAACCCACAGAAATGTAACACCAAGAGTTGAGCCCTAAGGTAAACTATGGACTTTGGGTGACTATGATGTGTCAGTGTAGCTTTACCAATTGCAACAAATATACCACTCTGGTGAGGATGTTGATAATGGGGGAGGCTATACATGTGGGGGCAGAGGGGTACATGGAAAATCTCTGTACCTTCCTTCCCTTCAATTTTGCTATGAACTTAAACTGCTCTAAAACAAACTGAATCAAAAAAAAAAAAAAATCCCTGAAAGCTGAAGACTAACAGAGAGGGGTGTTTGACCATAGACAAAGAGTGTACGATCAAAGGTGGCAGTGGACTAGACCTGCACTTCTTACCACTGCCAGGATGATTTTTAAGCCCCAGAGATAGATTCGGAGCTAAAGAGAAGAAAAAAGAAACGAGTACAACCTTGAAATACCTTAGCGTAAACTTTGAATCGACTGGGAACCAAAGTGGGGGAATTAAGATATAATTTAAGCTCAATTGTAGAAAATAAAATTAAAATTTGCACATTTGTTCACTGCCTGTCAAATTTATTCCTGCTGTACCCAGCAAACAGAAATAGATGTACTTAGGGGTTAGTGGCTTAGAGGCCCAGAGCCCTACCAGCTCAGGCTTCTACACACCTTCCCCAGCAGGTTTTCTCAACGTGGGTACTATCCGCATTGGGGGGTGCATTATCCTTTGTTGTGGGAGCAACCTCATGCACTGTAGGATTTTTAGCAGCATCCAGGGCCTCTACCCACTAGATGCCAATAGCAAACAGATTCCCCAAATGTCCTCTAAGAGTAAAAGGAAGGGTGAGGAAGTGCCCCTGGTTGAGAACCACTGTTGTAGGATATCCCCCAAGCAACCTTGAGAAAGAAATCACAGAATCCATGGAGCACAGTTTATAAACAACAGATGTAGCCAATTTCTCATTCACAAATGTGGAGTTAAAGCCAAGGTAGGTAAATTGACTTTCATTCTGCCTCACTATAAATTAAGGAGAGAGCCAGGATTATAACTGAGATTTCCTGACACTAAATTCCGTGTTTTATCTTCTAGAATCTGAAATCTGAGAAAGCCAGCAGAGAACCTGGCACACAGTAGAAACTACTAATTATGTACAGAATAAATGAATGGTTTAGCTATTTGGGTCATGTCGTGTCATCGGACATTTCAGAACCAAAGAAGAACAATGACCAAGCCTTCCAACAAGTGACAAAGATGCTCCTAAGGGCCACACTCTCCTTTTTCAGTGCCAGCTCTAACTCATCTACACATCTTTGAGTCCGAAGTAAATATGGAAGAATATTACTGGCCAATTTTTGACGCAATGCCATATTTAAAGATTTTGAAAATGGTGAACATGAAATAACATTATGTATTTCCCGGGGCTCTCGAATGATCAGCAGCCACATGTGCACCTGTGTGTCAGGTCCAGTCTCTATTACATACTACAAAGCTCCTCTAATACCCATCATCTAAAGTGCATACCCTGAACCTTACTCAACTGTGCCCACGTGCTGCTTATTAGTTATTTCCAGTGCGTTGTCACGTTCCCTGACAAAATTGCAGGTGGCTCTGAAACTGATAACAGCATTTTTCCCTTTCTTTTCTGTTCCTATTATCTTTATGTAGCACAGGACTAGGCACAAAACAGCAGATGCCCAGATTTGAAAACTGCTAACCATAATGCTATTGAAATTTCATTAATTTGTTCAGAAACTGGGTGCCCCGGGGGCCAGTCTGTCTGCCACAGATAGGCCAAACGCTGTGATTCTATTTTCTGTCCTTATTTATTAATGTGTAGTTGGATGGCACGCTATCTGACACCAGAAGCCAGTGGCAACTTTCCAATCTGTGTTTCTAATAGAGATAAATGTGGAGCAGAGGTGGCAAACTGGCTGACAGCCCACCAGAGGCAGCCCTGGGCTAAGTTCTGTTTGGCCATTTATTAAAGGCTACATAGCCAGGCACGGCTTGTGCTTGGGCAAGACAAGCGACTTGGCACCAAATCCACTTCACTCGTCACTTCACTTTGCTGTTTTCTTACATGAAAAAATGACAGCAAGAGAAGTTCCTGATGAGGATGCTATAGAGAGTAAATTAATTAATCCACGTAAAGTTGCTGGACACACCTGACACAAATTAAGCTCTCCAAAAATACTAGGTATCATCATGATACCTAGTGATATGAAGACAGTCATAGAGCTATTGATCAAAATATTAAAAATTTTATTTTAGTATTAAGTGGCAGTATTAAAGGATGTGAAAAGCCTTCATTCTTCTGAAGTCTCTTTGTTAGCTCCAACTCGAGTCTTAAAAGTCTCAGTGGACACATTTCATCTTACAAAATACCTGAAACTAACCCCCGGCCTCATCCAGTCCCAGTGCCCCAGAGCTCTTCTGAAAGGCAGAAAATGGTATGATTTTCTTATGTATTTTTAGAAGAAGGTCATGTGCACCCAGGGACAAGACTGCAGCCATTAAAAAAATACTAAATATAAGTATTCCCAGCATTTCTTCTCTCCTGTGCAAGAAAATTCTGGCTTTGCCCATTTGGCTCCTCCTGTTCCTTTGCCCTCTAAATAAAGGAACAAGGGTGTTCCTGGGATTTGTTGTTGCAGAACTCTGGCAATGCACAAGACGCAGAACTAGAAAAACTCAAGGGAAACGAGGGCTTGCAGCAAAAAAAGAAATATTATGTGTATATATATATATATGTATTATATATATATTGTATATGTATATATATGTATTATATATATATATGTATACATATACAATATATATATGGACTGAATGGCACCAGAACAAAAGAGGAGGCAGGGGTGTAGGAGATGAAAAGAAAATCTGCTGGCTAGTCTGTGCTAGCTGTGCTGGGGGATGAGACTTCATGAAGAGTTGTGGGAAGCCCTTAGCATAAAGGCTATTAGAAAGACAAAGACTGAGCAAGATTTTTACACTTATGTGTGTTTTAACTTATATCTCCTTCTCCTTCCCATCTGATGTTTTCTTAGAAGAGTAACTAAATTTGGAACTTCTTTCAAATGCGGTTTTCTTGCAGACTATTTATCTTTAAATCAACACCTGGGGGTGGGGGTGGGGCGCCTGAGTGGCTTACTCAGTTAAGCATCCAACTCTTAATTTTGGCTCAGGTCATGATGGGGTTGTGGGATCAAGCCTTGCATCAGGGTCTGCACTGAGCATAGAGCCTGCTTGGGATTCTCTCTCATGCTCTATCCCTGCCCCTCCCCCACTTGCATTTTTCTCTCTCTCTCAAAATAAATAAACCTCTTTAAAAATTCAACACCTAGCAAATTTCTCTGCCATGTAAGATCTTTCATGTGGTGTCACAGAAAATAGCACACATAAAGCGCGATGGGGAGGAGTTACATTTGAACCGTAGAAATACCTAGAAGTGCATGTTTCGTCAAATTTCAAAGAAGGTGGCACTGTGATTGGTTTTTAAATTGGAGAGGATGACTCTTGGAAATGGGTGCTTACTGCTGTCCTTAAGTTGCTGACTCAGCACGGCAGGAACTCTTGGAACGTAGAGAACACTGGAGAAGGACCCACATGGCTTCAACCAAAGCCCTGGAGGAAAACTGCAAAGAAACCCCTTTGTCTCTCAGTCCCATTTGTGTGTTCAAAGGAGGCAGAGGCAGCAGCAATTTTATTAGCCGATACAGCTAGTGTAGTTCCGTGGGCGAGAGCCCAGCTGCTCTCTCCCTTCTCAAAATTAATTTGCCAAAACATCCAAGAGTCATCTTTGTACTAAATGATGCATGATTAAAAAAACACACACTGGCTATGTCTGTCTTTGCCACATTCGTTACCATGATTTGCTAAACATTTATGAGCCCACCACTATTTTGGGTGGCAACATCTCAGTAAAAGCCAAAAGGACCCTGGAAATGCACTATGCTGCTGCTTCTGGAAGGCAGAACTTCAGATTTATTTGTTGCTATTTTCAAGCAAAATATTTCAAAGCAATCTAAAGGCTTGGGAGAGCAGGCTTTCCTAATAACCCTATCCATCCTAAACCCCACAGTATGCCATGGTCTCAAGTGATTTAAAATAATAATAATAACACAGAAAGTAGCAGCTAAATATCAGAAAATACAAAAAAATAATCTCTGAACAGTAGGAAAGTGGGGGGACTGAAGAGAGAGAAACAGTGTAGAGGATTAGTCACAGTTTATAAAACATTGATGACTTTTGGCTACTGTGCTTTACTCCTGCAAATGGGAGAAATTCATGCATAACCTATAGAGTAGGATGTCTTTAGAGTGAATGAAAGCAGTTGAATAATACAGTTTCATTCGACTTTGAGACTCCTTTCATCTTACATAACTACCAGGCAAAGCATTGCTGCTCATATCCCTTGGGTTGATTAAGTTGTGAAACGAGGCTTGTTCGGGCCCTGTGTGTTCCTCAGAAATTCTCCAGAGAGGGATTCACCACGTCTCTTTCTGTCCCTGGAAGGCTGAAGTCTGGGTAGGGACAGATACTGCCCAAGCAATTCCTCCCGATATAAGCATCTCTGGCTCCTATTTCCAGGAATACTGAGATGCCCTTGTTTCCTTGCCTACACCCTTGTCTACTTTCTGAAAGAAAAGGCGGTAGGTAACTTTTACTGGGGAGGCCATGAAAGTCTCGCCTGTAATTAAAAGTACAATATCAAAGTTAGCTCTGCCTCTAGCAAGTCAGAGGCTGTGTTGGCCAGAGATCTTTGGTGCTTTCCTTATATATCATCAAATTCCATTTCAAAAAAAAATGCAGAGAAGAAAAACCCTACAAGGCAGAACAAGAACTATGCTGAAGAAAAGTCAATAAAACAATTTGCTCTTCCAGGGGCCAGCTGAGGTAATCTCCACTCTGATCTTCCATATCTGCATCTTGCTTTGTACCTGATTTATTCAACTTTTCCACATTCAGCTTTTTGATTAAAGGCTGTTTTGTTGGTAAGGGCAAAAGCTTTTAATTAGCCTCATGAAGAATGCCCTTATTAGATTCCAAAAACACAGGGACTCCTAAGCCCTAGGACAGGAGAGTATAAAGGTGTCTTCATTCACAGGGATGACGTGGAACTCCTTGTAATTCACTTGGACCTGTGAGTCAGGGAGTCCATTAGAAGTCAAAATGAAAACAGCACAGAAGGCAAATGCTCATCTTTATACTAAGTTATTCACAGAGTCGTCCGGATTTTCTTTGCCAGTTAGCTCCATATTCACAGGCTTTTGCAATTTTCAAAAGAGGAAACTGAGGCCCACACAAATTAACTTACCCCAGATTATGCAATGTGCCCACACTTACCTGCTTAGTGGGAGAGCTAGCAGTGCCTCCTAACTCACAGCCACAGCCATTCATTGATTCTCCATGGGACGGCAGTAAAGAGCTCTCTCTGAAACCACTGCATGCCAAGGCTGTGGGCAAAATGCCAAAACATCAGGATGATGTGGTCAAGTGATTTAAAAATGAAATCAATCATCTGTATGTTGAAGTGGCATAATGCCAAAGAGCCAACTAACTAAATGTTTAAATGTTTAAAGCTTGGCTGTTGCCTGAGTCTTTGCAAACTCCTAGGGTAGTTTCGTATGAATTGCAGTTTCCTTGTATTAAATGGACTCCTCTTGTCTTTTGGGAAATTCTTCTTTCTCAGTAGTTTCAAAGGGTTTGTGCCTCCACAAAAGTGAAAAATGGACATCCCTTTTTCATGATCGCTAGTAAGATTAGTTATGAACATACTATTGGTTGAATCCAGAAAAACACAATTAGATACTTGAGGATTTTTCGAGGAAGCAGGACCCTGCTGACTTGCACTGTCATACTCTGCATCAGTGACCACCTCTAGGCGACTCTATTATCCTAACTACATGGATAAAGTAAAATGCATGTTGTGCACACACGGCTGTAAGAGTTTGGGCTGGTAAAGGAGGTTGGTGTTCAGAGAACTGATGAGAGAGAGAAACCCCCAGAGGCTTCCTGGGGGAAGGGAGTGGTCTGGTCACAAAGGGGGTCACAATGGACCCTAAGCAGCGAAGCAAAAGCATCCAGGGAAAGTAAGATGGTGATGACCACAAAGTGCAAGAAGCAGGCTGTGACCCACAGACAATGCCGTGGTGTAGCCGTGTGTACCTACCTACCATCAGCAAAACGGACTGACTGCAGAGATTTTGGGGATTAAGCCGGGAAGGCATGGCTTTGGATGGGGGTGGTAGAATAGAAAGGGCCCTCTCCTATTCGGCTACCACAGACTAGATCTATCTAGCCGAAGTTCCAGAATTTGGCAGAATATAGGAAGGACGCTTAGCCAGCTTAATTAATACTGCTTTATGTTCATTAACCTTAAGTCTGTGTTAAAAGTGCTTTTCAGATATTCCCATGAGGGCTGGCAGAGGAGAGGAAAATGCTGAGGCACCAGTATTCATGAAGCTAATTATCTGGGGGAATGTGCAGAGGCATCAGCTGACCCTGATATGACACTCGTCCCTCTCTATACGGCCAAAGTGTTCTACAGTTCAACTATCTGTCAAATCAACTAAGGTTTACTGAGAACCTACTTTGTCCTGGGACTTCAAGGTGCTGAGATTTAAAATGCTGAAATATGATCAAATTAAAATATGATTATGATCACTGTCAGGTGTTTCTACAATCCTTAAGTCCAAAGTCGGGACAAGCTCCAGGTTCAACACCCTCCAGTTTCCAGCCTTTGTCTGCTTACAGAATGAAGTTTTATTTGTTTATTTTTTTTCAGGAGGGGGGGCGCCGAAAGAGAGGGTGACAGAGAATCTGAAGCGGGCTCTGCACTGACAGCAGCGAGCCCAATGCAGGACTCAAACGCGTGAACCATGAGATCACAACCTGAACCAAAGTCAGATGCTCAATGGACTGAACCACGCAGGCACTGCCAGAATGAAGTTTTAACCACTTCAGTCAAATGGAATTTCACTGAAGCTTCTCCCACATCTTCCAGGGGGTAGAGAGCCTTAGTGTTTTTGTGCAAAATATACTGTGAACTTGCAAGACAAAAGAAATACTCTGAAAATATATGTGCAAGCTATGACAGACAAATATTACCCCTTAATTTGAGTGAGCACTCACAAATAAGCAAGAAAAAGTAAACTGCAAGTAAATGCATTCTTCCTGAGTCTTTTTTCCACTTTTGGAATTCTTAGTTACCTGTGTAAGGACAAATAAAAATTCAAAATAAGAGGCTTTTTTCCTCCCTGCTGAAAAAGAGAGAGTCTCCTGCTTCCTTTTTCATAGACCATTCACCTCAGAAAACTTGTAAGTACTCTCTCCTCCCTTTGTAATGTTTATAAAACCTCATGCAAACTAGAGGAGACTTTTGTCATCTTGATAACCTGAAAATGTCTTTCTCAAAGACCTGAATTCTATCTCTTTGAGGGTAAACCTCAAGGGAGCTAGCCCCCCTATCTCCCAGTTTCTGTGGGAGGGTAAGACCCTAACTTTGGTGGGCACTTTGCTCCAAGCGCACAACTGACCCGTCATAAAGGTTTGAAAATTTTTTCTTCTGGATAAAGCCAATAGGCTAAAACAGATGGCCGGTCACCCAATGACCATGTAAAGTTAGGATGAACTATGTGTGACACATGGTGCTGTCCTCTTACTTGTGGACTACTTGTTATTTATCTTGAAAACATATATTAATGGGTGGTGTCTGCGTGGCTACCAAAAGGGTGAGATTGCTTTCTGTCCTTCCAGTCTCTTGGGAGATGTGATATGCCTCACATTCTGGTTTCCTATTTATTCAATAATAAATCTGTTTTCTGTCCCTACTACCTTTGTGGGAAGGTTTTCTGGGCTGGGAGAAGATTTCATTTTTGAATTATATTTCCCCAGTATCTTTCATTATTTTTTGTTCATTTTCTCCTCTAGAATATAACCTCTATAAACCCAAAGACTTCATCTGTTTTTGTTCTCCATTCTATGTCTCTACTCTCTGGCAAAACCAAAGGACTCGATAAGTATTTGTGAAGAGATGGACGGTGAAGACTTTTCTGAAAGGAGAAGCTTGAGATCGCAGGTGATGTGGGAAAACTGTGACTTTCCAAGAGGGCAAGCCTTATCCAAAAATAATGCCAAGTGAAATGGAGCTATGGGAGGCTGCTGGTCTGCATACTCCTCTCACACCTCCTACCTTCTCCTCCCTAACTCTTCCACAAGGAATAAAATCCCCATAAAGGGGTTAGTCCCGCTTGGCATGGCACACATATTAATTATTCTCTGGGACTGTTGAGTGAAATGAAATCCCATTCTCCAAAGAGAAAAGTTAACTGGTAGTAACAGGATCTAGCAAAGTAGACAGTCTAATTACCTCTGTATGTCTGGGAATTAGGTGAGGATACCAGCTTTTCATAAGGTAACAGTGACAATAATCCCAATACTGGTAAATTTATTAACAATTTGCAGTTGATTTTACAGCCTTCATCTCATTGATCCTAGACACAATTCTGTGAGGGAAGGAGGCTAAGTATGATTATCCCATACCAGAGATACAGAGACCAAGGCTCATAGGACTTAGGACTTGCTAAACATTTGCCATGTCAGCAGAAAAAAACTGATGCTCAGGTTCTCACCTTTTGATTTCATTTGCTCACATTATCTCCTAACCCTTAACAATAGAGGCACAAAGACTTTCCCAAAACAACCCTGCTGCCCACAGTGTCAGTCCCATCCTGACTTTCACAGGCTCCTGTACTGTGTCCTCAACCCTGCTGCTCAGGCTTCACTAGCACAACATAATATGACAAGGACAGGAATCTGCCACATGGGATTCCTGGTGCCTCCTCTCATTTAACCACCCCGGCCCTCCAATGTAAACCCATAGGTGGTGAAGCATCATAAATACATTGCATATCCTTCTCCCAGTGTCTAGATTTCCTGCTTAGAGAAGAGGGGGAGAGCTATAAAAGCAGCAGCTCTTTAAATACACAGAGAGGTGAGGAGCGCCTGGTGGCTCAGTCAGTTAAGCATCTCACTTCAGCTCAGGTCATGATCTCATGGTTCGTGGATTCGAGCCCAGCGTCGGGCTCTGTGCTGACAGCTCAGAGCCTGGAGCCTGCTTCGGATTGTTTCTCCCTCTCTCTCTGCTCCTCCCCAATTCATGCTGTCTGTCTCTCTCTCTCAAAAATAAACGTTAAAATTTAAATATACAGAGAGTGTGATTTCAGTACTGTTACAAGGAAATGAGAGGCTAGTTGGAAAAAAAACATAGGTATCTGTACTCATTCAAATAACATGAAGTTAGCACTATTTGTGTGCCAGGATTGGCTGTGTGACAATGAACAGCATGTGGACCCTACCTGTGACACTTCACAACACAGTGAGAAAGAGGAGCAAATGAATAATTAATATAATCCCATTTTATAGGTACTTCAACAGCAACATCACCTATTAATAACTGTCTAACTAGAGATAGACTATTCATTCAAATAGAAATACAAAGTTTCACAAAATTCCAGAATGAAATAATAAATCTGCTCAATATAAACACTTCTGAAAGCGAGGAAGGTAAATAAATAAAGCAATTATTTATTTTGGATTTCATGGAGGGGCCTAAAAAGTATTGAGAGTTAAATCCTTCAAAACTACCAAGTTCTTAGTTTAAGCCAGGCTCCAGTCTGTGCTGTGGACATAAAAAATTGAATGAAACAAAAGGATACACAGTAAAATGGAAATAGATATGTAAACTGTCTATTAAGGAAGGTGTGATGAGGGTTATGATGGAGCAAACCACCTAATGTTTTAAGAACAGACAGGAGATATTTAAATAGGAAAGTCAAGAGGGATTGCCAGCATACATGGTGCTTAAACTGAGATTAAAGAGTAAAAAGGAGATTACTAGTTGATACGGATTAAATGTTTGGGTCCCTGCCCTCAAAATTCCTATGTTGAAGCCCTAACCCTCATTGTGATGGTATTAGGAGGTGGGAGGTAATTAGGTTTAGATGAGGTCATGAGCGGGGAGTCCCTATAATGGGGAATTGGTGTCCTTATAAGAAGGAGAGAGACCAGAGCTTGCTCTCTCTCTCCCCCACTACAAGTGCACACAAAGAAGAGGTCATGGGAGCACAAAGGGAGGTGACAGCTCTCTCCAAGCCAGAAGAGAGCTCTCATCAAGAACTGAATCTGTCAGCACCTTGATCTTGGGTTTCCCAACCTCCAGAATTGTGAGAAATAAATATCTGTTGTTTCTGACACCCATTCTATGGTATTTTGTTATGGCAGCCTGAGCTGGCTAAGATACTAGGTTAAAATGAAAAAAGAAGGAAGGAAGGAAGGAAGGAAGGAAGGAAGGAAGGAAGGAAGGAAGGGAGGGAGGGAGAAAAGAAAGAGAGAGAGAGGGAGAGAGAGAGAGAGAGAGAGAGAGAGAGAGAGAAAGAAAGAAAGAAAGAAAGAAAGAAAGAAAGAAAGAAAGAAAGAAAGAGAAAAGGAAAAGAAAATAAGAAAAGAAAGAAAAAAGAAAGAAGAAACAAAAAAAGAAACCATTTTAGAAAGAAGAAAAAAAAGTGAAGAAATCACAGATGCTCAGATAGCATGCCAGGTTTGAGAACTAAAAGAAGGTTGGCATCATTAAAGGGTGGGCATGCATGTGGCTTAGTGAAAGAAGATGATGCTTCAGAAACAGGAAGCCCAGGAAAACCATATATGCTAAAGTGGGTACTTGAACTTCATGCTGAAAGCTACTGAAGGATTTGAAACAAAATAGGGCCTGTTCAGAATTGCAACTTAGCCTACTCTAGAGGAGGCTACAGGATGGATTGAAAGGGGACCCACTCTGGAGGCAAGGAAGAAGTTCGGTTGGAATTGTGGTGGACACGTGTTCTTTCTTTAGGGACTACCCATCCCCTAGTTTAGAATCCTGGTCAGGTGACATGGTTCAGGTACACTGATGGGTCCTCCCCTAGCTCCAGGGATGGGCAAATGGCTTCATTCTGGGCCAGTTAGAATACTCGTTCTCTACCATTTAGGACAGGTCTCAACATACAAGATATGTTAAAAAATATTACTGAATAACTAAAATAGCATTATAGACATGATCATGTGATCCAGGGAGCTCCTGGAATTCTTGGGGTTTAGGGCTTGTAGTTTATGGTACTATAATAAGCAGCACTATAATAGGAAAAGGTAAGGAAGCAAGTGTCATCTGTCTTCAAATTAACATTATTAAGTGCACTCTGCATGCCAAGTGTAAAATGAGGTGCTAGACTAGGGTTGGTAGAAATAAAAATATGAATAAAATATAGTTCTCGTCCTTAAACATCATATTTGTAGCAAGGAAAACCTTTATCATTCAAGATCAAAAATTTTAAATGCATAAAATACACAAATAAAGGAATATGGTCATCTAGAAAAATTAAGCAACTAGCAGTTCTTGCTGCAAGGACCAGGGAAGACTGTGAAGAGAGAGAGAGTTTTTGAGCTGACCCTAGAATGGATAAAACTTGGACAGATGGAGATAGGGATAAAATTAGTATTCAACTGAGTCAAGGAGGATGAGATTAAGGGTCATTAACTTGAATCCCACGATGGCAGAGGGGAAAGCATTGCACGAAACATTAAAATTACTGAGGAAAAGGAAACAAGCAGAGGCAGTGGGAGACAACAGTGAAATAAATCATTTGAAGCTTTTGATTGTAAGAATCATTCAATGGTTCAGAAATGGCTCTGGAAAGCAAGGACGTTTGTGTATGGGAGAAGGGAGGCAGAGTTTCTATGAAGAGAAGGAAAGGAGGAGGTGGGTACAAGATGAAGGACTGCCGTTCCGCAGTTGGAGGAGGGTCCCACAGGCCACGGTAGGAGTGGGGTGCAGGAGAAAAGAAATGGAGGAGCCTGTGTGGTGGCTCCATACAGTATGAATCCATGTGAGCCTCAGACTAGAGATGGCAAGAACCAGCCAACTGTTGGCAGAATATGAATGAGGTCAGCAGAATCCTGCTGAGTGGGGCAAAGACACCTCACCCAGTTGAGAGAGTGTGACTTACAAAAATACAGTCATCCATCTTCTCATTAACACTCAGCCCTCCATCACTCTGGTTGCCTGGTTCATAATCCATCTTCACACTGGAAAGCAATCATGCACACAGTGGGGTAGGAGTTACACTTTCTGCCTCTTTTCTTTTACCCTGATTTAAGCTTTAATGTATTAGAATCAAAAAGAAGCTAAGTCTACTGCCAGGCTGTAATTCTTGATGGGAGAAGGTCCTTGGCATAGTGAGCTTCTGCGGTCAGCATTTGTCTTTTCCTGGCTTCCCTGGCTCCTCACTCCTCCTAGAGCTGCCTCACCCTCACCAGCCTCGTCATTCCCACACTGAGCCATTTCCGTCTCCCATGAAGCACAGCATTTGGTACTCATTCTAAAACTCCTCACTTAAAGTCCCACCTGGTTGGTATTTTGTAACATGGATAAACACCTGCAGAATATAAGAAATGAGAAACCAGGGGAAAGAAAGTAACATTATGGTGTTCCTGCTAAGCACATCGATACACATTCCACTTCCCACAAAAACTCTCCAAGCTACTAGACGTTGCTGTATCTATTGTATCTGAGTGTTACTAAATACTGCAGCAGGAATTCCAGAATGCAACTAGGGTAAGAAACCCTGAATGGGGAAAGAAATGGGCAGTACGTATGAGATCACATCCAACCCAGTTTAGGAAAGTGAAATGAAAAGAGGGGAGAAACCTAAATAGCTTCCCTGCCTCTTGCGAACTGGTGTTTGGCCCCTAAGGCAGGATCTGAAGAGGAAGCCTTATGAAGGTTTATGGAGGAGAATGATGAAGTTAGAACAAGCCACAGAGCCCGTATGAGTCTGTGATGGTGGTTTTTCTCAAGGGCATAAGGACAGGCAGTTGCCTTGGTAACAGAAGGGGGTGCCAAAGAGGCACCAATTACAGTTGTGTAAATGTGTCAATGATCCAGCTGACAGAGCGGGCCTGAAGGGAGCAATGAATGAAAAGCTGAGGGGGTGGGATGGGAGAAAGGGCATTTTGTTACTACTGTTTTCTGGGTCACTCGTGGCTGGACACTTGAGATTCTTACTCTGGTAGAAGACATGCCCAGATGACTCACTGAATGCTAACAGCAGTGCAGAGAGGTAATGTGCTCCTGTCATTACCATACTGTTATCATAATGAATTGAAAATGAGGAATTAGGTCATCATAGTTTGTTCAACAGTGATGTCACATGATCACTTTTGTAATTACTAAAGGAGACTGTTGAGTGAATCCAGTTTTCCTTAAAAGACATATTTATGAATTCACTAGTGCTACATCAAGAGTCCCACCGAAATATTTCTAAATTTACATATAATTATTTTTGCTGTCATAGTAGATTTGGTAGCATTTTTCTTCTAAGTTCTTTTAGAGTATTCTGTGGGTTTTATTTTACTTATTTTTTTTTACTTTTTGATAAATTTCCTCATTACTGTACCAAACACCCTAATTTGGGAATTATTCCCAATAATCTCTAATGATTATGAGATATTGGTGAATAGGGCAGGATGAAAAGTTTTTATCTGTTTCCCTCACATAAATGAGAACAGAAACAAAAAGGAGCAGTTCGAGCCGAGCAATTGCCCAGGGAGCCAATACAATTTCTTTTGTAATTTTTAATTACACAAGTAATTCAAGAAATATTCTCCTCATAAAAATTTCAATAATACAAAGCAAAAGTCCCTGGTTACCACAATACTTGATCCTACTCCCCTCTATGGGGGAGTCCATTATTATTAATTTGGTGTTTACCTTTCAGAACTTTTTCCATGTGTTTATACATACATTAGGCAATGTGTTATTTAATCTACACAATATCATATGCTTTTTTCATTTATGCATTTGAAATAAAACCCAGTCAAAACACACTAACCTATTTATTTCTTTTGAACTGTTACGTATCTTTTTTTTTTTATTATTAGAGTAACACTAGCTATTTTAACAAATAAACTCCAAAATATGCCAATGGCCTAATACAGTAAAAGTTTATGTCTTAGTCACCTCCCAGTCCCAGGAGAGTAACCATGCAGGAGCCAAGCTCCTCCCGTGTGGTCACTGCCCATCCCCTAGGGTCTTGCGCTTACCCGCATCCTGTCAGCGGAAAAGCATAGAGATAGATGGTGCATCTACTGTTTAAAAGCCGTGATCAATTTCATATTAACAAAATAAAAATAAATAAAAAATAAAAATTAAAAGATAAAAGCCGTCATCAAGAGGTGACCCACGTGACTTTCACTATTATAACATCAAGCGAGATTTGGAAATCGCTAATTTAACTATTCTGCCATTGATGGGTCGTTTTCAGGTTTTGTTCTTAGGAGTCTGCTGCAATGAATGTCTTTTCAGCTGCCTTTTTAAGTACGTGGACAAGTATTTCTCTAGGGTACAAAGTGAGATATATCACCACCTTTGAGTGATGGCTCAAAGAACATGTGCTTTTCTTATCTTAATGGAAACTGATAGATGGCTCTCCAGAAAAGACTATGCCAATGCATACTCAACCAACAACATATCATTTCCCTACATGCCACTAATACTAGCTGTTATCAGCCATTTACATTTTACTAGTATGATAATTAAGTATGGTATCTAATTGCTGTGATTGCATTTCCAAGATTTTATACTTATGCTGAGGGTCTTTTACGATGTGTGCTACCTATTTACATAAATGCTTTATGAACTCATTAGTCATGAGTTTTGCCAATATTCCGTTTGGTCATAGGTGAAACAAAATGTTCAAATGGAACTCCTGCAGTTGGGTTTTCACTGGGGCCTAAAACGCGGGAAAGATCCATTTACGTTACAAAAGGAGCCCTGAGAAAACAAAAGCAGGGCTTTCAAAGTAGGCAGCTGAGAACCAGTTTGGGGCCTTTAAGATGAACATCTACCTCTAATCCACAAGAGAATCTGGAGAGACCAGGAGTGGATCTAATAGAAGGGGATTTTGAGGAGCGGTAGGGGAGATGTAGCAAACGGAGACAGATTTCTCTTGCTCAGAATAGTCGAAAGGTCTTTAAGATGTCCTCCTCTAACCTGAAACTGAATGCATGTGTTCTAGGGCTTAGGGACACAGGGACCTGATGTCTCAATCACTCCTGAGAAATCTAAAGGGAGTTACTATAGGTAGCCTGTCACTCAGCAGGCTGATGACAAGGAGGCCCCACCCCCAGACTTTCATGAACAAAGAATTTATGTGATTTCTTTGGACCAGAAGTAGTCCATGCACAGGGAAGGGCAGGCTTGAAGTTGTCTTAAATCCTGTTTCAAAGGCCACTTGCAGAGGTAAAGTGATTCCAGTACAGAAAAGCTAAAAGTGCATTACTACATGCCTTGTGGCTGAGGAAGGAAGTAACTTGTCTGAAGCATTCCTTTACTGATACCAAGGTGAAATGCGAGGAACGTATCTCTCAGTGATAAAGCGGGAGAGGTTTCCAGAAACCCCAGGCATGTGCCCCACACATGACAATGTCAGTCAGCTAGAATCTATGTACATAGCACCTACCTCCCATCCTTACCCTCATCTCAACCCTTAAGGAACCACAAGCATCCTTTTAAGTATAAGAAGAGGAAAGCACGGGTTGAGAATATTGGCATTTGGGAGAAGCACTGTCCACACACTAATTCCTATGTGGGCTGACTCTGGCATTTATATCCTCCACATCTCCTATCCAGGTTGAAAACCTCAAGGATCAGGGCTCCTGGGTGGCTCAGTTGGTTGAGCAACCGACTTCGGCTCAGGTCATGACCTCACAGCTCATGAGTTCGAGCCCTGCGTCGGGCTCTGTGCTGACAGCTCAGAGCCTGGAGCCTGCTTCGGATTCTGTGTCTCCCTCTCTCTTTGCCCCTAACCCACTCGCATTCTGTCTCGGTCTCTCTCAAAAATAAACAAACATTAAAAAATTAAAAAAAAAAAAAAAGAAAGAAAACCTCAAGGATAGTAGTAAGGATACCAACGATGAAAGAGCAGGGAGCACTATCAAGTTTGCCAGATCAAGTATTGGCACTAAATTTGTACTGCACTCTGCAGTGTCCTAGGTTTCGTGAAGATCAAGAGGTACTAAGGAGAGGAGACACAAGTGTCAGCTTGCACCAGTGATGAGGGATCTGAGAAGAACAAAGAGCTCCTGACTCCTGGCAGAGAGGAAGAGGGCCACATGCTGTTCTGACTCCACAGGGAGGCTCTTTCTGCTCAAACTACCTCTAGGTCCCAAGGGGGAAAAGGGAAAGAGAATTTATCCTCCACAACCTAAGAGATACGGATTTCCAAGAAAGTATAGTGTTGATGATTATCTGAATTGAATGGACACACAGTGTTTACCTACATTACATATTTTCCAGCTTTATTTAGTGTCTTTAAATGAGTTAATACATTAACTGTTTAGAAATGTGTCCATCATATAGCAGATGCTCAATAAATGATATTATCATTATTATTATTATTGAAAACAATCAGATTCTGGGGCACCTGGGTGGCTCAGTTGGTTAAGTGTCTGACTTCAGCTCAGGTCATGCTCTCACGATTCGTGAGTTCAAGTCCCACATCGGGCTCTCTGCTTTCAGCGTGGAGCCTGCTTCAGATCCTCTGTCTCTCTCTCTCTGCTCCTCCCCTGCACATGTGCTATTATTCACTCTCTCTCTCTCTCTCTCTCTCTCTCTCTCTCTCTCTCATTCACTCAAAAATAAGTAAACATTAAAATAGATTCTGTATAAGCAAAAACTATCTGGCAGGTGATTTTGCTCACTGCTTACATGGTCATTGAGGTGTGATGTAGTTTCTATTTTTGTTAAAAAAAATTGTCATTGTTGTATCTTGAGAAAAAAAAGTGTGTGTGTGTGTGTGTGTGTGTGTGTGTGTGTGTGTGTGAATGTGCATGTTCATGTGAATACAAAATTCCAAACGATTAATGAAATAAACCAGATGAAACACAGTATCAAAACACAACCTCTAATTCTGCAAAGCAGAGAGGGTCATACTACGTGAGCGCTAGATGTTGATGTTAATATTATCCCTCAAAGCCACCTATTCTTCCCTGGTAATTATGTGTCTAAAATAGCCCTGAAAGAGTGGATATAAGTGAAGCAACCTGGAAAGAGCTTTGCTATGGGTAATGAATGAGTAGCCAGGTCATACTAACTTGGGCAGGGAGAAGCAAGCCAAAACAAGAAGACTACAGTGGTGCCAAACAGACCTGGGTGCAGGTGATTGACAGTCTCCAGCTAATCATGAGGTTTCCGCAACTGATAGCAGTAAAACCCAACTCTGTTTAGAGTCATCCTTGCACAGGCAGAAGGATCTAGACAGAGAGGCCTCTAATGGTTGCCTGTTCCCATGGGGCAACTTGGAGCAGATGGCCAATGCAAGAACAAAAAGCCTGATGGATGTGCCAACAAGGATTTGTCATGTGGATTCACTCTTCCACTTTGCCAAAACTGGTAAGAAAAACCTCTTGGAATTCTCAAGGCTTCCTGCTAATTGAGTTCAGTTTATCTGAATGAGGGGAAATGGCACTGATGTAATGAGTACTACTCATTTTAGGGAAAGAACTAATAATCAGCACTATCACCTCTTGACAGTTCAGAAAAATCCTAAGATGCCAGAAACTTGTTCTTAGCAACAGGACTTCCTAGAAAACTCACATACAGGAAACTAAAGGTCTCCCACCCGTGTCTATGGGGGAGCATCACAGGAAGGGAAAGGGGACTGAGGTGCCAGCCTCTTCTCGATCTAGCAGACCTCATTTACAGGTACATAGTAGGTACTTCCTTAGTATCCATGTCCCATATGTACCACTGGACCCATAAAGGCTGTATTTTCTTAATATTTTATATTCATCAGCATAAACTTGCTATTGGGTAATTGATAGGTAGAGGTTAATTTCTCACAGTTTACAGATGGTGAAATTTGAGTATTCTTACTCAGTGAACATGCAGACCATCAGAAGAGATCCTGTGTCTTCCAAAAGCTCATTGTGTAAGAAAAAAACTCTCTTGGCTTCTTCTTGATCAGCTAGAATAGGTTTCTGCCAAGTTAGAGGCCCTGCAAAAGCAAGACTGAGGGATAAAAGGTGTGGACAATGGAGGAAATAGGCCACGGACACCTTGGCATACAGACCAGAGGTGGCCAGACAGGGTGATGCACAACCTATGTGTCCTTGCAAAAGCCTCACCTGCATCATATTGGGTTATCAATACAGACAACAAAATGATCATGACAGTGCTATCTTATTACTGACTGCATAATACCCAGTGAATTTTTTTGAGTGTGAGACAAATATTTTTTCAAAGAAAGACACAAGGAAGAAAGGACAGGAGGGAAGAAGAAAGGAAGGGAAGGAAGAACAGGTGGAAATGGGGGGGGGTAGGGGGCATGGAAGGGAGAAGAATTATATTACGTGTGAAGTTACCTAGTGCTATTTTCTCATTTTGCAAGTAATGTGACGGAGACCCAGAGAAGTTGACCAGAGAGAGTGAAGCAGTGCCCCCCATCACTGTTGTGTGGACTGGAGCAGTGCTTTCTAAAAACAAAAGCTACGGAAGGGATGGAAGGATGGAAATGTACATTAAAAAACAGTGTTATGTTGATAACATGAGAGTCCAGGTTATTCTATGTAAGATGTTGGAAAAAGTTATATTAAAAAATGAATGAATTGGTATCTCTGAACCATACTGCTATGAACTTAATGTTTGTGCCCCCCCCCAAATTCCTATGTTGAAGCCCTAACCCCCAATGTGATGGTATGTGGAGCTAGATTCTTTGGATGGTAGTAAGAGTTAGATGAGCTCATGAGGACAGGTCCTAGTCTGATGGGATTAGTACCCCTGTAAGACACCCCAGAGAGCTTAAGCTCACACACTCTCTCTCTCTCTCTCTCTCTGCCATGTTGAGTACACAGCAAAGGGGAGGCAACCATCCGCAAGCCAAGAAGAAAGCCTTCACCAGAACCTACATGCTGGCACCCTCGTGTTGAACTTCCAGCGTCCAGAATTGTAAGAAAATAAATTTGTGTTGTTTAAGCCCCTCATGTATGGTATTCTGTTACAGTAGCTCAGGCTAAGGTACATATATATGTGGAATTCAATCCGAGGAAAACAGTTTTTATTTCTGCATTTCTCATCTGGAATACCCTTTCTCATATCCACCCTCCTCTCTACCACCTGCCCATACACACACTCCTGCCATCCACATTCTTTGCGGTCCTGTTCCCCATTTCACTGTCTTCTAAAACTTCCTAGATCTTATCCCAGTCAGAATGAATCTACCATGTCTCAGCCTACCCAAAGCCCAAGGTATAATAGACTGCTGCCTTATATTAGATCTGTTAGCTATTCATGAGCATGTCTTACTATGACCCTTACTAAGTTTTGAGCTCCCAGAGGCAAAGGTCTGTGTCCCAGTCATCTTTTTTTTTTTTAAGTTTGTTTATTTATTTATTTAGAGAGAGAAAGAGAGAGAAGAAGTGGAGGTGGAACAGAAAGAGGAGAGAGAGAGAATCCCAAGCAGGCTCTGCACTGCAGCCCAGCCTGATGTGGGGCCTAAACCCACAAACTGTGAGATCACAACCTGAGCTGAAATCAAGAATCAGACGCTTAACTGACTGAGCAAATGGGCGAAACAAAGGCACCCCCTTTTTCCCCCAGGCATCTTTTATGCCTTTTCTTGTCTAGCATCATATCTGACTCCAAGCAACTTCTCAATAAGTATCTGTTGAAATAAATGAAACTGACTATTGAGTGCTCACTCAGACCCTAGATGGGCCTCTTTCCAGTTATAAAAGACCGGCAGATTCCACCAGGGTTAGTATGCAGCCTTTCCTCCTCTAAGATTTGAGAAACGGCCTGTAGATTCTACCAGCTTTTCAAGTATCAAGAAATCGATGACAACAAATGGTGTTATCAAAGGGCCAGATCACCGGGGAGCACATACACTGGAAGCACCAATGGATGGTCCACTGATACAGGGCCCACGGAGCTTATCAAAGCAGCCGCTGCTAGACCTCCCACATGGAACCAGGTCAGGCTCGGGCAGAGGGCAGCTAGCTGATTTCTGTGCTCACTCCTAGAGTGATGTCTGTGTCCGTCAATAAGGTAAGGAAGAGTGAATTATCTCAGTGCTAGGCTGCAAGGCATAGAGATGAACAAACAGCCACTTGTACTCTTGTAAGATAAGGGAGGAAGAGGAATGGCAAAGCAAGAATAAAAGACTGGCAAGCCAGAGTGCACAAATGAGCTGTGCTCCAACTGTGCAGAGAAGGAAGATGGAGAATAACTCATTGCATGTGGAATGCATCATTCATTTTAATCCCTGGAGGCAGGCAGAACTATCCAGTGTTAAAATTCAAGGTGGGCATTAACATCACGAGCCATGCTGTATATACTTTCAACGTGCGGGCTAAAGATTAGAACCCGGACCTGAATTATAACCCTAGACATGCTCTAATCAGTGCTTGTAGCAAGGTGCTGTGTGATCCATGATAAACCCTTTCCCTCAGTACCCTGCCGCTTTGCCTCCTTACCCTACCTCCTCCTCCAAGGCCCCCACCACATCCTCACTTTACCTCCTGCTCCCGTGAGGCCAGCCAGACTTTCCAGAAGAGCCAGCTCAGTTAATGCAACAAAACAGATGAAAGTCTTGAGAGGCATGCTGGGAACACTAGGGTAGAAAGACTGAATGGAAAGGAGAGAGAAAGAAGAGAAACAAGCAAAGTTAATTTAAGGCCCACGAAAGCTGCTTTGACATTCTCATTTCTGCATTATCTTTTGCCTGGCAGCTGCAGCTGTTCACCGACTTTCATCCCTGACATAAACAGTCCATATCTACAATTACAAGCGCCCGGGGAGCGAGCATTAGTATGCTGCATACGGTCTGGGAAAAGGTGCAATGCTGGGCTTCTTCCTGCTTTAGAAGTCCCTAGCAGACATGCCTGGGAACAAAGAGAAAGAGATACAGAAAAGCTGAACGTCTGTTGGATGCCAGAGTCCAAGTCTGAAGCACGAGGTCAGATGGTTGTGTCAGAATCAAAGGGGCTGAAGAAGGGAGGAGATGAAATGCAGTTGGTGGCTGACACTGATTCTTAAAATCTGTCTTAAAGAATTAACTACCCATGAAGAGCTTTGGGCTAATTTTAGGGGTAAATAAAATGATGGTAATGGGGAAGGGCACCTCAGGCCAAAGCCAAGCATACGGGGAGACAAAAAGGGAAAACAGAAGAGTAAGGGTGTTGAGCATTCTCTCCCCTTTAGTCTCACATCAAATATCAGTTAATATTCTGCCGTCACTTCCTTGCCTAGTTACAACAGCATGCCAACAGCCTAAAACAGCATTGCACCCAAATAGAACAATTTAATAGAACCCACCAAGGTATCACATCAGTACTACATCACAGAATCAAGTCCTCTAAACACCTCAGCTTTAGGCAGTAATTAAGTCTTACAGGACTACAGAAAACTTTTAAAGTCACCCAGTTAGAAAATTACATAAAAGAAAATTGATAAGAAATATATCAGGATGTTTATGTCCAATAAGAGGGGGTTGGCTCAATCAATTGTAAAATAAACATTTGCTAGAATACTATGCAACCAGGAATTACGCTCTGTGTTTTTGAGCTAGTGTTATATATCCACAAAACACAAGCCTCATAAAGAAGCTATGACAGCATGGGAGTCTCTGAAGTTGTTTCGTAGTAGGTAGAAGCATTCCCAGCCAGCATCAGTAAGGAGTCAGTCTTGGGTCTATGCATACATGCATAGATGCCTGCACACACAAGCAGAATTGGCCACTTCAAACAAGGAACCCTAGTTCCTCACTGAGGACTAGAGTCCTGGCCCTGATAAAAGTTTGGAAAGTTAATAGATAGCACTAGTTTACTTTTGCATTATCTGTGTTCCCTCCTACCTTACTAACTGAAACATAATTTGCTCTAGTGCATTAATTTGTCCTGTTAAAAAATAATAGTTTTTTAAAAAGCTTTTCCCAGTTTCTTGGCAAATAAGTTGGCTCTGAGCAATGAGATCTTAGCAGAAGGCCCTGGATAGGACTTCTGGGAAAGCTCTGTAAAAAGAAGCAGTCACCGTGTACCTTTTGTCCAACTGTGGTGAAGTGGAGCCATTGTCATCTTGTGACCAAAGGCAGCAAGTATAAGGTCAATATCCACATGCTAAGGGCTACTGAGCAGGAAGACAGGGAGCACCTGCCTCCCAGTTGGCAGTGTGAACCACAGGACCTGCTCTGTACCATCTGTCTCCAAACTTCCTGTCACATACAAAACAAAAAAACAAAAGAGAGGGGGGGGGGGATAGAGAGAGAGACAGAGAATAAGAAAAAAAATCTTCTTTGGGTTTTCTTTGATTTTGCATCCAAATCTATTTCTTTTTAAAATTTTTTAAAAAATTTATTTATTATCGAGAGACAGAGAGACACAGAACGTGAGCAGGGGAGGGGTAGGGAGAGGGGGAGACACAGAATCGCAAGTAGGCTCCAGGCTCTGAGCTGTCAGCACAGAGCCCGACGCGGGGTTCGAACTCACAAACAGTGAGATCATGGCCTGAGCCGAAGTCGGTTGCCTAACCAACTGAGCCACCCAGGTGCCTCAAATCCAAATCTATTATAGGAGCTAACCATTAAAAACTGGGAGAGGTAAAATCCTCCTGACCCTTTCCCCCAACCCTCAAGAAGAGAAGCCAAATGAAAGTTGGTTAGTTGATCAGCACACTGGTTTGAATATTGTCCCCCACCCCCGGCCAAAATCTGTGTCTACCCAGAGCATGTGAATGTGATCTTATTTGGAAATAGGAGTTTTGTACATTTAATCAAGGTAACATGAAGTAATAGCCGATCAGGGTGAACATTAAATCTGACTGATACCTTTATAAGAAGAGGGAATTTTGGACACAGAGACACAGAGAGGAGAATGGCATGTGAAGACAGAGGCAGAGACTGGAATAATATACCTAGAAGCCAAGGAATGCCAAAGATTGCCAGCAACCACCAAAAGCTAATAGAAAGGCACAGAACAGAGTCTTCCTCAGTAGACTGTTGTCTGAAGCCACCCAGTCTGTGGTACTTGGTTATGACAGCCCTAGGAAGCCAATACAACTGGTTTGTCACCTATGGGCTTACAAAGATGTATTTTTTAAATTTTTTAATTTTTTTAATGTTTATTTATTTCTGAGATAGAGGGATACAGAGCAAGCAGGGAGAGGCAGAGAGAGGGAGACAGAGAATCCCAAGCAGGCTGCATGCTGTCAGCACAGAGCCCGACACGGTGCTAGAACTCACAGACCATGAGATCATGACCTGAGCCAAAATTAAGAGTCAGACGCTTAACCAACTGAGCCACCCAGGTGCCCCAAAGATGGGATTTTACAGGCCATGTTTTTAGAATGAGAAACTGAAGAATATTAAGAAAATCAAATTCTCATCCTGGGCCCTACGAGATAGGTCACAGTTCAAGACTCCTGGAAAATTTTAGCTGTTTATGGGCTTCTCTTTTATGGAGATAACCAAGAAAGGGAAAGAGTCCCAGTCTTGCATTTAGAAGTGGAGGCACTGGGCCAATTGAAACCAATAATATGAGATAGTCCAGAATGTTCAATGAGCAGAAGTCAAACACAGGAATTACATAATATGAATCATCTAAGTGACCAAACTATAGTACATTGCTTGTTGGGTATCAAAATTAGATGTCCAATATAGATTTTTTAATGTACCAATATTTAAATGATCAATGATCCAGAATGTGATAAATAAATACAGAAAACACAATCAGTGAAATAACAACTTACACAGAAAACTGTTGGAGCAAAATGCTGTCTATGTGAAAAACCAAGCTGATTAAAAAAAAGGCATTTATGTTTCCACTTGTAATGAAAAATATTAGAGAAAGTAGAAAATAAACTGATCGAAAATAAAGTACCAATAGATTTCCTATCACAGAGAAGTTTGAAATGAAAATAACTAGAACCAACTATGAGATTTTGCTGGTGCCTCCAGATCCAAAACTGAGCATACATTAACCTAAAACTTAGCAGAGCAATAAGAAGAGACCATAGTTTCTAAAGAACAGGGCTGGTAAGAAGGGAAATACCCCTTCTTCGGTATGGGTTTAGGTAATGCGAACTCTAAAACATCAATATTTATCTTCAGATGCATTTACTAAATAAAGGCCTCCACTCTAAGAAGCAGCAGGCTGGTAGTTCTCCCTGGTAGAGCAGGGGACTGACCTAGAATAGGAGAAATCCCACTCCTCTCCTACTCGTTGCTCGAGTCTCCCATAAGGCTTGTGAATTCTCATGTTAGTAAACATTAATGCTCATGTGCCTGAAATTCTAGACTGTTGAACTCAGGAAAGAGCCAACAAGTGAGAGTTGGATTTTCTGAAGATAGGCAGTGGGCTTGATGGCCTGACACAACTACAATGGAGCTGATTAAGGTCACAAGAACCCTTGTGAACTAAACCAGGA
Organism: Acinonyx jubatus; assembly: GCF_027475565.1. Lineage (NCBI taxonomy): Eukaryota > Metazoa > Chordata > Mammalia > Carnivora > Felidae > Acinonyx > Acinonyx jubatus. The sequence continues at coordinate 167,662,218 of NC_069380.1, read as the reverse complement.
TGAGCATTGTCCAAACTACTTGAGGTTGCTAGCTCAAATAAGTGGGAAGAAAGAAGTCTAACTTGTAGCAGAAAGTGTCCTATTAAAGAGATGTTGGGGTTCCTGAATGATTTAGTTGGTTAAACATCCAATTCCTGGTTTTGGAGCAGGTCATGATCTCACAGTTCCTGAGTTAGAGTCCCATGTCTGGCTCTGTGCTGAAAGCAAGGAGCCTGCTTGGGATTCTCTCTCTCCTTCTCTCTATGCCCATCCCATGCTCGCTGTCTCTCAAAATAAATAAATAAACTTATAAAAATAAAAAATAAAGAAATGTCAAAGGAGGAAAGCAGGTCAGTGATGGAGAGAGAGAAGAGGTATAAAGAATTAGATTAAATAAGGTATTTTTAGGCAGATGGAGGTTAGAGGAGAAGGCAACAGCATAAGACTTGCTTGGACCACTTAGCCCTGCAGAAATTCTCTAGCTCTGGGTCATGCCCCCCTGCACCACCTTCTGATAGGTATCAGGCCTTCCCTACACTTGGGGCTTGTGTGTGTGTGTGTGTGTGTGTGTGTGTGTGTGTGTGCGCGTGTGTGTGTGTGTGCGCGTGCGTGTGGGTGTATTTGCTGAGTTTTTGCAATGTCTGCCCCAACCTTCACACCACTACTGGGTGCTGATCTGTTCTCTTTGCTTGATGACATTAATCAATTTCCTTGTACGGAGGAAAAAATCTGAGGCCCAGAGTCAGTAGAAGAGTCAAAACATATCCAAGCTCCCCTTAAGTACAGTGTGGTGCCCCTCCCACACACACTTTTCAGGTTTCCTCTCTTGAATGCAGTGAAGTGCCTCTGTTTGAAGGATGGAAACATCGTCACTGGTAACTGAATTGAAGTTCTCGTGCAAAGGAAAGTCTGCACATGTCAAGTATCTTACAGATAATAAAGATTGCTTCTAGAGTCATTGAAGGCTTCAGAATAAAAGTCGGTTCAGTATGAAGATAATACAGAAGATATAACCCAGTTTAGGCAAAAAGTCTGAGGCAATAAATGGCTTTGTTCTCCCAGATTTAACATATTTATTTGGCAATATAAGCTCACTTAATGAAGACCTAGAGGCCATCTTTGTGACATGAAATATTAATGATGGTCATATGTATCACCAAAGGCTGAAAACTGAGAGGATCACAAAAATAGAATATGGAAGAGAAGTAATTAACATCAATAATCTGTACTACTTCCAGATGGTCAAACTAAAGGGCTTTTTTTATAAGTCAAACCATAAACTATGTAAATTGGCCAGTAAAACACATCACTAAAGATTGAGACTAGAGACTATATCCAGTGTAAAACTTTGAATAATTCAGAAACCCTAGTTCTTAGCTGAAAACATAGAGAACTACAATGACATATCCTGACTTTTCCAGGCCATAGCAACCTATGGATATAAAGGGATCAAGTTTTTAAAATTTTAAAACCTTTTAATTCCCCTGCTGTATACCTGCAAAAGGCAGGATTCATAGGGTTCTGGAAACTTAGTTATTTCTGCCTCAGGCACACGTAAGAGTACGTGTGGTTTTTCTCCCTACCCATCCCCACCATCTTTATTGTGGATAGTTGCCCCGACATGCATTGGAAAGCAGGGTCTGGCCATTGATGCTGCACCTGATGTCAAAGAGGGAATACTCAAGTTCAAGCTAAGGATGTCCTGGGTTCCACCCGGGGCCATTCAGTCACCCTGAACCCAAAACACCATCTTGGATTCTGTAGCAGCCAGAGATTTTCCTCCTCACCTCCAATTTGTATAACTTTGTCAACTGGGACATGTAGCAGTATATTTCATACACCTGAGTTTCCCTCAGGGAAAGGCAATCCTTCGCCCTCTGCCTGTCAACCTTCTCTCCTTTAGATGCAGATGTAAATTCATAAGCCACAAAGGGACAGGAGTACCTGTAACAAGTACCATGCTGTATTCTCCATCTTCACCTCTCCTGTAGGTATCCATGGAAATATTCTTTAAATAGGCCACATCTCCCTTGCCCATGCATTCAGGTGGCAGAGTGGACTATATGTCCCCTGCCATTCCATCATACATGATCCTTGTGTTCTCAATTCCAGCCATGCTCCTAGTTCAGTCTTTCATTCAGTAAGTTCTCATTGCAAGTATACCCTATGCCATGTAGAAGTGCAAAAATTAACAAAAGCAGACCTGGTCCCTCCATTCATGTAGCTTACAGTCTAGTGGGAGAAGCAAACACTATTTAAAGAATGATACAAGCTGACATAAAGATTCAACTGCAATGAGAGTAATCTATGGAGCTATGAAGAGTACATATAGAGGAAAACCATCTGGTCATGGGAATCAAAGATTCCTGAGGAAGTGAGTTAAGAGTTAAGTGGGTGAGGTGAGGGGGAGGAGTACTCCAGCCCTCAGGAAAAACAGTGGAGGAGAGCTCAATGCAGTGAAGAAATTCAGGCTCCAAGTAGTTCCTTCCCATACATGTTGCTTCAGTTAACATTACTGACTATAAAGCACTGTGATAAGCACAGGGTAGCACTGTTTAATCTAAAAAAAAAAAAAAAAAAAAAAAAAAAGAAAAAAAGATATAATCTTTGATACCAAAGAGCTTAAGGTCTAATAGGAAAGACAGGAAAATTAACTTTTATGGGAGCATGGTAACTACGGTGAGAAAGTTATGCACAAAGAACTAAGGCAGCCTCACACTAAAGGGTCCGTCAAGACTTCCTAGTGAGAGGTCAGCAAGAGAAAGAAGGAAAGAATGGGATTTCCAGGAAGAGCAACCAGCCTGGGCAAAGGCACAGAGGCACGCAACAGCAGGACCTACTCAGAGATCCACAGGAAGTTGAATTTAGCTTATGAGAAGGGTATGAGCAGGAGGAGGCCTGGATGTCACAGGAGAGAGGCTGGACAGGCAGAAAAATGAGAGACCCTACGAGGGGAAGCCATGTATATAAAGCTAAAGTGTTGGAACCTTGTCCAAAAAGGAATAGGGAGATAATGGAGGATTAAAAAGAGAGACAATGAGCAATTTCATCTTTTATTTCCTTTTGCTTTTCCCTCCCACCACTTCCAACAGTGAAATATACTAAGATTTCAAAAGAAAACCAAAACCCATAGTGATTGATCCTGACTCTACTTTGTCATTTTCACAGGTTTATTTCCCCTGCGGGATGTTAGCACATAAAATCCCCAGGTGCTTTTCAATGTAGGTTACATTTCCTCCAGTTTTGTAAATCAGTGTTATTTGCTTTCTGTATACTGCTTTTGTGTTTTGGTGGGCAGTAAGCCATTCTGGCACTGAGCTAAAATTAATATTTTTAGCAATTGTGTGGTCACATGTGTGAGAGAGATGTATGATAGAGCACAAGATTTTTTAATATCATAATTTATTTACTAAACATCAAAAATGAAATAGATATTTAAAAGTGACAGCCCTTACTCCTAAAACAAGCTAAACATCTTAGAATACAGATTTTTCATTACATTTTTAGTGTTATTTCTGACACACACAATATAGTTTATTAACATATATTTATGTTGAAAAGCATAATAATACATGGAATTCTCATGAACCTACTATCCAGTGAATACATTATGAATAACTTGCATCTACTTGTGCATTTCTCTTCTATTTCATCTCATCCCCTCCCTACTAAGCCAAACATAAAGCACTACTCTGAATTCTGTGTTTGTCTCTACCTTGCTTTTTAAAAATAGCTCTATTTTTTTTTTTAAATAGCCCTTTATTAGGGGTGCCTGAGTGGCTCAGTCGGTTAAGTGTCCGACTTTGGCTCAGGTCATGATGTCACTCTTTATGAGTTCAAGGCCCACATCCGGTTCTGGGCTGACAGCTCAGAACATGGAGCCTGCTTTAGATTCTGTGTCTCCCTCTCTCTCTGCCCCTCCCCTCCTCGTGTTCTGTCTCTCTGTCTCTGTCTCTCTCTCAAAAATAAACAAACATTAAAAAACAAAACAAAACATTGGGGCGCCTGAGTGGCTCAGTTGGTTAAGCATCTGACCTTTGATTTCGGCTCAGGTCTTCATCCCATCGTCCATGAGCTCCAGCCCCACAACAGGCTTTACACTAACAGCATGGAACCTGCTTGGGATTCTCTGTCTCCCTCTCTTTCTGCTCTTCCCCTCTCTCTCGTTCTCAAAATAAATAAATAATTTAAAAAACCCATTAAACATATTGTTTAACTTTTGTGTTTCAGAATTATCTTAATGCTGTCATACTGTTTATGTTTTTTTAGGACTTATTTTAAAATTGAACATCAGATTTCTAACATTCCTATGTTACTGAATATAGCTATGGATCATTCGTTTTCTCCACTGTGTAATATTCCATCGTGTACATGTAGCACAATGTATACATCCAGTCTCTTGAGAAAGAATTCCAATTCTTGGCTATTCCAAACTGTGATAGGACAAAGTGTAAGAGGACACTCTGGACACATGTACAAGAATTTCTCTCAGGTCTACATTAGATATGGAATTGCTCAGTTATATGGTATTTCCATTTTCCTATTTCCAAACTGATGCCAAATTGTTTTCCAAAGGGATTTTCTAACTTACCTCTTCAGGACCATTATATAAGAATTCCTATTGATCCATATTCTCACCAACACTTTGTGAGTTAACACAGTGACAATGAGAATGAAAACAAAGCAAAAAACAACAACAACAAAATTTAGGCTGTATTTAGGATATCAAACACACAAAGATGTGGTCGGTAGGAAGGAGAATTAAGGATGATCCAATTTTTCCTCAATATGTATCACATAACAAGGGTAATGTTTCAGGTTGATCATAATTTTTATTTCCCTGATTATTGAAGTGATTAAATACCTTTTTAGGTTTAATGACCACATACTTACATGTCATTTGCCCATTTTTCTATTTTGTGTGGTGTATGTGTTTTTCTTATTGATTGGTAATTTTTAAAAATGTATTCTGGGTATTAAACTTCTATAGGCTATATGTGTGACAAATACATTCTACCACTTTGTTGTATTTTTACTCTATGATGTTCTTTGGTAAACATAAGTTATTAATCTTAATATGGTTGAATTAATAATTTCCTTTATGAAGGTAGAACTGTTTATATCTTGTTTGACAAATCTTCCCTACCCCAGAACCAGAAAAAAATCCTCCTATATATTCTCCCTAAAGTTTTTCTTTTTGCAAAGTCCTTCTCTCTCTGAGTTGACTCCTTTGTGCAGTATGAGGCAGGAACTCAATGTTTTTTTTGAATGGATATCCAGTTGTCCTAACACTATTTATTGAACAGTTCTTCCTTTCTTCATTGATCTTCAATGATCCTTTGCTAGATGTTTTCTGTGGCCCTTGGCACCCATTGATTTCCTCTTCTTGCTCTCCCCTGTATGACATAAGCTAGAAACCAAGGAATTGACTTTTCCAACCTTCTTTGCCAGCAAGCTTTGAGATGTGGTTTAGCTGCTGTCACAGAAATGCACTTATGCAAATTTGGAAAACAGCAGGGAGACAGAAACAATTCATTCCCAGCAACTATGGCAAAGGAAATACAGATATGGGTTTTTAAGAGCCAGATGGACTTGGAATTCCTATGCCAGTCGTCAGTCTTGGGGATGCTATGACTTCAGTAGGAGTGTGCTGCAGTTTGCTGACCGCTGAGTAGCAGCCAGATATTGACTCTCTGGATGGTTGTAGCTGTGAATTGCAAAGCTAATGGCACCATTGTGTCCCAAACCTTTGCCCTTTCAGCCCTTCATTTATCTAGATCTCCCTGTTTTCTTGTTTTAGTTCCTCATACTTGAAATATGGGATAGTTTCTGTATTCCCTCTTTTACTCTGTCAAAGATCACACACAGTTCCATTTATGAGTGTGTCTCTTCCTGAGCTTTCTATTAAGTATCATTGGTTGATCATCTATCCATGAGGCAATAATACACTGCCTTGAACATGGCTTTAGAATAAACCTTGGCATCAATAAATCAAGTGTTTCCACCCTAACCTTCTTCACAAATGTTTTGGCTGTTCTTAGGTCTTTGCTCTTTTTTAACTGTTTTAGAGTCACATTTTTAAGTCCACACAAATAAGGTCACAGTATTTATTGGACTTGCTTCAAATCTATAGATAAGGTTTGTCAAAATTAACATAGATCCACTTTTTAGAAGCATCATTCTAGTAAGAGTAACTGTATTGGATTTTCTGGGGTCAGACTAAATTTTCAAAGGACCAGCTAGAAAGCTATGCAGGCAATTAGATGAAATAAAGCAGTGACAACGAGAACGGAGAGATTTATGCTATGTCTAAGAGAGAAAGCCTTCAAAGACATACTGGCTAAGAAAGAAAATTTGGGAATGACTCAGGTTTCCTTCTGGGCCTCTAGTGCTATTCTTTACTACAGAAGCAGCCTGCTTAGGAACAAGGACAATGAGACTAGTTTGAGGATGCTGAGTTGTAGTGACTAAGAGATAGTCAAATGAATAGGAGTGTGAAACTCTGAGAGAGGAGTGAGCTATATATTTAAAGTTATGAGTCAGCCATTTTTAGTGGTTGTGGAAGTCAGTGTGGAAAATGTACCCCCATTTGGGAAGAAACCTTTGCAAACACTGCCATTTAGAGGGGACACAAGAAAAAGAACCACTGTTGGAAGCTGAGAGGAGTGTCCGGAGACATGACAGGACAACCAAAGGAGAAAAAAGTCATGAAAGTTAAAAGAGGAGAGGCTTAAGAAAGAGGGCATCGTTAACATTGTCAAATATCCATCAGATTTAACAATATGAAGTTAATTGGTGGAAATAATTTCATTACTGTTGTGGGGAGAGAAGACAAATCGCTGTCCGTTGAGCAGTAAATGGCCAGTGAGGAAGGGAAATGGGAAATGTAAATGGCTCTTTAAGAAGTCAGGCCACAAAGGAAAAGAGATCTACAACAGTAGCTAGAGGGTGATATGGGGTCAGAGGATATTTTTATAAAGAGCATATTCATGTGTTGAAGGGAGCAAATGATATAAAGTGGACGGCAGATGGCCCAAGGTCTCTGTCAAGGCAGAAGACAAACTCCAGTGCAGGTGGTTGGGTAGATGAATTAGACTTCAGCAGTGGGACGGACAGTCTTTCATGGAAAATAGGAAAGACTGAAAGCACGTGTCCTGATGGAAATACATTTTATGGGTGGTTTTGGGTTATGGGGGTGAGTTATTTCTTGTCTTTCTGAATGAATAAGAAGGCAAGTTCCTCTGCTGAGAACAAGAGAGGACAGGGCAGAGGAAGGAATCTGAAGAAAGTGGTGAACATTTGGAACAGCTATTGAGACAAAAGGGAGAAGCAGCTGACTAGCTGTGTGGGGAATGACCCCAGGCAGCCCTGAGAGTCTGGCTGAGGTTGAAGGGTCTGTTCTACCTGCTGGATGATTTTCTTCAATAGACCCTAGTAACTTGGGAACAGACCACTTTAGTTTATCCCAAGCCCTGTGTACCTGACTCTCCATATTAGAGTGAAATTGGATACATGTCATGTTATCTCACTTGACTTTTATTGCAAATTGGGGTAGGCTGAGTGGCAGCTAAGCTTGCCACAATTAGACCCATAGGAAAAAACAGAAGAGAAATTGACCGATAGTACAGCAGGCTTAAAGGCAAAAGAATGTGTACGTAGGAAAATATTCTTTACCTTTGGCTGCTTTGGGCTACACCCAAAGGCACTGACATGCTGCTAGGAGCAGCAATTATTCTTTAAATAAAGTTAGTGAGTTAGACAACACTATTATGAAAGACAACTGAAAAACATGCAGGGGAAAAAAAAATAAAAAACACCATCCAAAGATGGATTCATACAGGATAGTGATTAAACAACTGAAGCCAGCAGATCAGATATCGTGCTCTTTAAGAAACTTAATAAAACTGTAGGACTTATTGATTTTGCTCTTCCTCTAGGCAGAAATATGCCAAGAATATACACAGAGAAAATAAATAATCTCAAGCTTTCGTAAGAAAGCTAAAGCAAATGTGGAGTTATAGAGTCTCCAAGTGAAATCAGGGATAGGGCTGGTTCAGCATGCAGCTAATATTATAAAGATCCATTACCAGGTGCTTGTGTTAACAAAGATGAAACACCTATCATATGAACCTGGAGGTTTTTTTTCCTCTAAAATGTACCCAGGAGAATGGAGACAGAAGAGCAAGTTATTACTTGATGTACTGATAAACCATCTGTGAAGTAGAGATCCATCAGATTCCCCATGAGAGGCAATTCTAGAGGGTTCCAGGGGAATGGTTTGATACTTTGTTAATCATCAAGACTCCAAGAGCACAGCTGTTACTAGAAAATGTGAGGGGTTGGGGCAGAAAGTTCCAGAGGGGAGCTGTGAAACACAAGATCTTACCTTGTTGCCCTAGATGTGAGGTCAACAGACATCTGCTACAGTGGCTTATGGTACAGTATTGGCTGAGCTGGTCACCAGTCACTCACACTACAAATTAAAAGTGGTTTCCCAGCTAAAGGGAACAACAGAATGGGTTGTTCATGGGTTGAAGCATGCCTAACTGTTTATATTAGCAAAGGCATATGTGAACCGCACTCTATAATGGAAATTAAGGAGGAAAAAAAAGATACAAGAATGGTGAGAGAAGCCGAATCGTAGAGGTTCATGATAAGAGAAATGTGACTCAGGAGAGAAAAACAGAGAGAGAAGAAGACTCCTCTGTCTACGCCTACTTAGTTTTCTCTTCTTTTTTCTTCTACTTTTTATCATGAGCAAATTCCCAGTTCCCCCATGTGCCACTAGCCAGGATTCAGCCATATTGGAATCACATTTCCAGAATTTCTTACCAACTTTCACTGCCTCTTCCCCACAGAAGGAGCAGCAATTTATCTACCTTGAATACTCTATTCTTAGCAAGCTAGGAATAGAAGCAAACATCTCTAATCTGATTATAGGTAATGGAAAACTCCTATAACAAATGTCAGACTTAACAGGAGTTTCAATAGTGACATATTAAAATTTTCCCTGCCTAAGATCAAGAACAAAATAAGGATGTCAGTTATCACTGCCTCGTTTACTGGAGGTGCTAGACAGTGCAATAGAAAACAAAAAACAATATATTAAGTCCTGGAAAGCATCTTAGTCCATCCACGCTACTCTAACAGAATACCATAGACTAGGTGGCTTATAAATGACAGAAATGTATTTCTTACAGGTCTGGAGGCTGGGAAGTCCAAGATCAAAGCACCAGCAGATGTGTCTGGTGAGGACCCACGTTCAGGTTTCTACGCAGCTGTGTTATTACTGTGTCCTCACATGGCAGAAGGTGAGAAGGAGCTCTTTGGGATCTCCTTTAAGAGGACACTATCCCATTCATGAGGGCTTCACCCTCATGGCCTAATCTCCTCCCAAAGCCCCCTCCTCCTAATATCATCACAGTGAGGGTTGGGTTTCAACATAGGAATTTGGAGGGGGTGGGGCAGATACAAACATTTAGTCTACAGCAGAAAGTAACTGTTCTTATTCACAGATAATATATTACGTGCATTGGAAACTTCTTAAACTACAGTCAACAAATAAATGAACTTAACAATGTTTCTTAATTTAAACTCAATATTAAGAAACAGTAAATTTTGGGGGCACCTGGGTGGCTCAGTCGGTTGAGCGTCCGACTTTGGCTCAGGTCATGATCTCACGATCCGTGAGTTCAAGCCCTGCGTCGGGCTCTGTGCTGACAGCTCAAAGCCCAGAGCCTGTTTCGGATTCTGCGTCTCCCTCTCTCTGTGCCCCTCCTCTGTTCATGCTCTGTCTCTGTCTCAAAAATAAATTAAAAAATGTTAAAAAAAAAAAAGAAACAGCAAATTTTATATGTGTTGATAGATAGATAGATGCAGCATGCATATGATTAGGAAGGTTTTTTTAAGCCAGAACTTTTATAATAGCATCAGAAATCCTCAAATATCTAGAAATAAATTAAAGGAAGATGTGTAAAACCCCTACATAGAAAAGTAAAAAACATAGTGCAAACAGTTTAAGAACACTCAAATACGCAAAAGGATGTATCACATTTATGGATTGGAATATTCATTATTATAAAACTTCATTTCTTCCCTAACAGATTCAGTAGAGTCCCAATTAAAATGAAGCTTCCTTTGTAGAAATGGCAAGGGCCAAGAATAGGAAAGACTATCTGAAGAACAAGAACAAAATGACAGGGCTTATAGTACCAGATATGAAGACATTATAAGGCTTCAATAATTAAGGGAGCATTGTTTTGGCACATATATGGATAACTAGACACTAGTGACATCAAATAGAGAATGCAGATTTAGACTAACATTTATATGATCTCCTGATATTTGCCAAAAGTGCCACCATATTGACAAAAAAATACAGTCATGAAAGGCTGATCTTTTCAACAAACAGCACCAGATCAACTGCACATACATATAGGAAAAGCACACCTTCAGCCCATTACACATGAGACACTGAATGTGTAACTATATGCATGAAGACACTGAAAAATTAGACTGAATTGAAAACTGTGTGGCACTAACTACTAAAGTTGGATATATACATATTCTATGATCCAGAAACTCTCCTCCTAAAAGTATACCCAACAGACATGTGCACATATGTGCACTAAAGACACCCATGAAATGTTCTTGGAAGCATTATTCATAATAAACTCAAACTGCAAATAACCCAGATGTTCATAGACAAAAGAATGAATAAGTGTGGATATTCCTACCATGGAATATTACAGAACAACGATAAATCAGATTACTACTATATGCTGCGACTTGGTGAATCTTGCAGACATAATGATGAGAAAAAGAAACCAGACACAAGAGTACATATTATGTGATTCTATTTTTATAAAACTTAAAAACATGTATTTATATGGAAGATGGAAGAGTGGTTAATTTATAGGGGCTATAATTACTAAGAGCTGACATGAGGGAGACTGTGGAGGGGCTTGTAGTATTCTAGTTCTTGATTATGGGTATTTCTACTTTTTAAAAATTCATCAAGCTACACACTTAAGATTTATACTTGATTATATATGGTTCACACATCGGTAAAAATAATATACAAAATAAAAATTACAAATATAAGTTAGATTTTTTTTATCTCTCTCCTTAACACTTCAATGCCTTTACATACTCAAACAAGATAACTATATATACACTCTGGCTCTTACAGAATTATGAAAATTTGAAAAATCCATATACTGAATTGTTGATAGGTGATGGGGGTGTACTGAAAACAGAATGGAAGATCTCAGTTCAACTACCTGAATTCTCATCGACTGGTTTATAACCTTGATGAAATCTTTTAATTTTGTTAGCCTCAGTTTCTTCATCCATAAAACAATGGTAATAGCATCCCTACTTCAATATCTTCCTTTGACCACTCTGGCAAACATTTTTCTTTTTACATCTTACCCTAAAGTTTTTCTCTTTGTGAAATCTTTTCTTGTTCCTCCAAATAGACTTTAACAATCCTTCCCTGTTTCTCTATCTATACTTTGTACACACTCACTTTAAAGTAATAGATTTTGTTAGTACCCACTAGAAGGGAGCATCTAGAAACTCTAGAAGACAAGGATGGTTCCTTTCCATATTTTGCATCCCTAGAGTCTAGTCCAATGCCTGTTCAGTGCTGAATAAATATATGAATGAATGAATGAATGAATGCCTTATGTATCTAGCCAAGTGATTGCAACAATTTTATGGATGAATATGCACAAAGGGAAATGTATTATGGGTATAAATTACTGTGTTCCAATGCACAGGATTGTTTCCAGTTTGTCCTATTCACTCATAAAGGAATATAGTTCATTTTTGAAGAGCCAGGAAAGCTTAAAGGGTTTAAAAATTATTCTCAGAAGCTCCACTGAAACTCAGGAACTCTGGAAAGATGGACAACTGACTAAACAAAAGAGAATTCCAGTCAGAAGTGACAATAAAACACTTGTCATGGAGAGAGAAGCAATGTTTAAGACAAGCAGTCCTAAGGATTGAACTGCCATCTCACTGTCTACTCCAAAACTCAGTGGAAGAGTAAATAATGTGGAAGAAGACCAGCATGTCCTCCTACTATAAATGAGGCAATTAGACTATCGGTTGAACACACATTTATGAATAGAAATGCTGGCAAGCCTCTTTAGAAAAATCTATCTGTTTCTTTTGTGCAGAACTATATAATCAGACTGTCCTGCCATTGTATAGATCATGGCCTGTCTTTCTGGTTTGGCTTTACGGTATACAGGCTAATTTCTGCTTTTTATGTTCATAAAATAAAAGAACTCTAGCCAAACTATAGCATGTCAATATTGCCATCAATGCCAACAGTAGCAACAACATCCTGTTTTTCCTCAAGACCATTTAATATCATCTTTCAGGACCTAGCACAATAGGAAATGTCTGAGGAAGGAGCTTGATTGACTATAGGGCTTGGATCTGAGCTGTAGAACGCTTCATCTCCGAGTCAGCAGTTCAAATCCAGCCTGGGGTGAAGAGGATGAAAATATTTCCAGGTGTTGTGTGTTTAAATCAAGTTTAAGCCTTGACGCAGCTCCCTGAGGCAAGGGATCAGCAATATATTTTAGCATCTTGCTCACAGCCCTGAAACAAGCACAAGGTCTACAGACCCAGGAGACTGAATGAGCTCTTTATCCCAACATCCAGCGGCATTACTCAGGCCTCACCCAGTGTCCTACTGGCCCCTCTCCTGAGGCGCCAAGATTTTCATTTAACATCCCTTCCAAACACCTAAAGCGTTCCCTCCCACCCTTGGGACACTGGAAAACAAAGCTGAGAATTTATAAAGTAAAAGCTACTCAATGCTTTCTTTCTCAAACAAGAAGATAATTCCCAAAGAACAAGGAGAAAAAATTTAAAGCTGGGCATTTATAAAGTAAAAGCTACTCAATGCTTTCTTTCTCAAACAAGATAATTCAGAAAGAACGAGGAGAAAACACTTAAATTCAAATATACAAACTTTCACATACGTGGCCATGAATACGTAGTAACCTCACTGATAAACTTCAAGATTTTGCCCAGGGAAAAAATTCACCCTATTATGAATGTAATGGAGTTCCTATAAATATGATACATGACCTACTAATGTGCATACTGAATTAGATGCTGGAGACATTGCTGAATCACAAACACCTGTTCCTGAATTTCTGTAAATACATCAGCTATTGAATCAAAGTAATCACCACCAGTAGTAAATCATATCAAACTCAAGCCAGATACACCTTATGGGTGAACAGATACATCACCAGGCAAATTAAAATCTTGATATATTACCACTGTTAAAATTTGCCAAAAAATTACACAGACCCTCACATTTTCAATATCACCTCATGCAATTCTTGATGTTTTATTCAATTTTATTTTATGAGACAACCTTATCCCTTGACCAAACTGGTGTGAGGGAACGGTGGTCAGGACATGTGCGGCTTGATCAAAGGGAAAGTTACTCAGAGTCCCCATCTTAACTGTGCCATAAACTTGAGGAAGAAACGTCAAGTATTTGGTCTATCTCTTCATCTGCAGAACTAGGGTGGGAAACGGGCAGAGAGTAAATGAGGCATTCTGGAAGATCCCTTCCAGCTCTGCATTCTAGAAAATGTAAAACATGTTTTTAAAAGCCTCTCTCTCTTTTTAAAAAATAGTTTAGGGGGCACCTGGGTGGCTCAGTCGGTTAAGGGTCCAATTCCAGCTCAGGTTGTGATCTTGCAGTTCCTGAGTTTAAGCCTCGCGTCAGACTCTGTGCTGACAGCTCAGAGGAGCCTGCTTCATGTTCTGTGTCTCCCTCACTCTCTGCCCCTCCCCCACTGGTGCTCTGTCTCTGTCTCTCTCTCCTTCTCTCTCAAAAATAAATAAACATGAAAAATATTTAAATAATAATACAGTTATTGTAAACTAGCTCCATTAAGGCTTTAAGAGATATTAAAATGCTATATTTCTACGCATTCAATTTTTATTTTAAGTGACTGGTATCTATTAATTGCCAAGGAATTTCCAGGAATATAATTACTTTGATTTGCATATCTACCTTTATTCCAGATATAATGTTGCAAATTAAAATCTGCCAGAGTCCAAGAATGTCACTTAGTCATCATCTAAACAAAAACATTAATCCTTGCTCCAACTTAGCAGATCACCTGATTCACATTTTTTAATTTTCTCAACCTGTCAACCAGTGTTTATTCAGCACCCACCATGTGCTAGGAACTCTGTCAGATGCCACCTTTATAAAGAGTTTCTGCCCCAAGGAGCTTACAATCTCTTCAAGAGTTTGACTGAAAACAGAAAATAGTCTGTCGACTTAGTTACCCCTGAGGGGGACCAACCCACACAACTGAATTCAGTGCATCAGGAAGAGATGGTAATTATAGAGAAGTTTTGTCCCAAGGCACTTATCATTTGTTCTGAGCTATCCTGGCATCAGGAATCATAGACACAGGCATACTCTGCTTTTCATAGGTGTATTTTGGTCTCCATAGTATGTGTCTTTAGGTTGATTCCAAAAACACTTAGTGTTCACCCATTTGTATTTCTTCTTTCATCCCACTTTTACCCATGTTATTTCGGTATATTTCATGTATTGTTTTAGGTGACTTGAAATCACTTCTAGAAAAAGGCAGGGTATGAAGTCAAGACACTGATAAACTTACAGAAATGTTTAATTCTTACACAACTAGAATTTTTCATAAGTCAAAAAGAAAGCACCTTTCTTTAATATTTTTATTTTCTTTTTTAAATCAACCTCCTTATGCTAAGAACTGTCTCTGCACTCTGGCTGCACTCCGTCCTTTCTCTGTCATGATTAAAGTGAGGAAAAAAAGGATGAAGTAATAGACCAGATAGCATTGTGGTAATGAGCTAATTCAGAGACTTCACTGAAACTCATACAATAAGAGACTTGAAGCAAACGCCAAAGAAGCTGCTGCCAACTTCAGACATTCGCTTTGAGATATTCCTCATGCCTGTGTTTCTAACCATAAACCAAAACTGTCTTCATCTCTACAATGGCATTATGCCCTTAGAGTAACCCACGGAGGTGGAGTCAGGCACTCTCAGAACCTTGCCATGCATGACCTCATTTGACAACCTCATGACCTGTGTTCATATACAAGGGTTACTGTAACTAAATGCTTTCAGAAGACTAGAAGAGATGAGCTCTTGGGGCAAGGACTGTGCCTACACACCCCCATAGCCTTCTGAAACCTAGGACAGCACCTGGCAAACAGCAGTGCTTAATCAATGCTGAGGATTAAGAAACTGTAAGGGCTCCAGACTACAGTTCATTCCATGAGAAGGCTCCTGACTTGATCAACAGACCCTTTGCTCTTGGTTACTTTGAAGCTGTTGTTTTGACCTTCCATGACTAGAATGTTTCCAGGGAAATATGAGGGCCTAAGAAATTTTTGTTCAATATTTTATGATGTGTAGATAGGCTTCATTCCTAGGAAATGCTTTACTGGTAAACTAATATTTGTCTGAAAGTGTATTTTCTTAGCCTGAAAAGACTCGAATTTCTCTGAGCCAGTTCAATAAATGCTGCAGAGATGATGAAGTTATCATAAATTGGTTCCAGACTTTACCCTTTCTGTAGAAGTTATTAATATCAGGATAAGCTTGGATGGGAAAGCAGGGAGTAGAGATGAAAAGATTTCCTATTTCTGTAAAGTTTTGTGCTATCCAAGTAAATTATTGCAGCAGTGCATATCCTTAATTTGATCAAAGAATTATTTCCTATGTAAATTTTCAAAGGTGTAACTTTCCATTAAAAAGCATCATTTGATTCTGTGTGACCACCATCTATGGAGGTTTAAGGCTATGTACAGAACCACACAAGACTCATATGCTTCAAAAACATTTTAGAAGCATAAAAGTTAATAATTTTTAAATGCTGGTTAGAATTCTAACAATTTAATGATCCAAAATAAAACTTCATTAATAATGAAAACTCTGATGATGCCAAGAATATGCAGCAAAAATTTAAAGAAGCATTAAGGTTAAATTAGGAGCAAACTAAATCCTTTTACAGCCGGGATGGCTCATCATCCAGCAAAAGGGAAGCTCAGGCCCCCAGCCTGACTCCTGGGACTGCAGCAAGAGAGCTGTAATGGGAGAAGTCAGCATGGAGACACAAACCTGGTGGGCCCTAATGTCATGCTTTGAACATTCAGTGCCAGCCTTCCTAGGGTCTAAGAGCTTGCTGCATAGGATTTGCTGAAGTTTGACTTACTTATGTTCTAGACCTCCTGGGAGTTTAGAGTCATTATAATCAAATCAATGAGGACTAAGAATTTTTTGCTCAGTCTATACTTCACTTTCAGCACAAAACTTCTGGAACATTCTATCCATACTTAATGAAATGTCTTGGAGTTTGGAGGTGAATGTGGAGGTGGTAAGGTCAGTGTTTCCAACGCATACCAAAGAAAAGGACCAATGTAAAGCCAAAGCTTATTCTTGAAATATTTATTGCTAGCCTCAACACTGGCAGTCTTGGAAATAACTACCAGGAGGCACTGTGAGCAATCCATGAAGCTTCTTAAGGTCATGCTTGAAAGAAAATGGAGCCTATTTTGAGCTAATTATATTGAAAATGACACCATGGTTTTTAATTTATTAGATTTGCTCATCCTTTTCTTATCCCCTAACTCACACAGAAATGATACAGAATCTAGTATGTGCGCTTTTTTAAAAAAGGTAACAGAAAAAAAAGGGCTTTTGTACTAAAAGTTTTACATAAATATTTTGTCCTGTCACAGGCATACATCTGTCCAATAAAAATTTATTGGGCGACTATTATATGCCAAGGCTAGTTGTGACAGCTTCAAATAGGAGGAAAAAAGATAGACAGTGCCTACCCTCAGTAAGCGTATATTCTAATGACAAAGAAAGATACTGAAAAAAATGACTACAAATATGGCTGCAGGGGTCAAAAGTATCTATTAAGGGCATAGATAACAAGGGAACCAACCTCTTCTGTAGTCCAGGAAAGGACATAATGTTTAAGGTTAAATCCAAAAAGTGAGTGGAGATTTCTTAGATGAACAGCAGGGCAAAGAGGGCTCCAGGCTAAGGAAGTAGCACATATCCCCAGGAGCAAGAGACAAAGAAGGGTAAGACTACAGTACTGAAAGAAGACCATGGTAACTAGCATGTGAGAAAAGAGAAGAGGCTAAGTGCTAGGCAGGGCCCAGTGCTGAAGTCATGGGAAACCATGGTTGAGTTATTTCAGATTTATCCCAAGTGCCTCAGAAGCTACCAGCTGGGAAATGGCTTACTGACACCTATTATCATTTCCAGAGGAAAGACATTTACTATTGATGGTACTTTGTGTCTCAAGGCATGTTTCAAATTTAATTTTCATTTAAAATTTTGCAATACATTGACACATATGAGAAAAATTAATTACAAAGAGAACTTTAAATGAGTGGTTTCCTAGAAATCAAATTCAAGTGCAAATGTTCCCCCTGGTTTGCTTTTCATTCTAACGTCCATACTCTGTAATATGAGCCTTCATTAGGGTGCTATGGCTAATGGGTGGATATCAACATAATAATAGAATCAAGTGTACTTAAGGTATTGTGTAGTGAAATGAGACTGGAGTACTGAGGATCCTTACTGTTCAACTCAGTTCATGTTTTGGGGGTAAATCAGAAAGTGAAGAGAAATCTAATTCAATCAGCCAGAACAACTCTTCCCTCAGGGTAGTCATTAAGTCAGGTGTAAAGAGAGGTGTTTTAACTCCAAACCCCAAGAGCCCCTTTGAGCACTGGAGCAGTCACTCAGAAATCCCAGCTTTCACCAGCTGTATTTATTAGGCTTTTGTTACTTGTTCTTGTAGTTCCCTTCCCCCAGAGGAAGACTCCCAACACACCAACAGTCTCTCCATCCTGCTCACAGAGGGATTCCTTTCATGGGGGACAAAGATTTCATTCCACAGACAAAGCTTAAAAGACAAAAGTTCACTGAGGAGAAGGTAAGGGCTCCAGCTCAAATCTTCCACGATGTGCCTCTACAAACCTTCCCAGATTCCTCCAAGATCTCTCTTTCTTCTGAAAGCCCACCCCAATATAATCCTTCCCTTGAGCAGGAAGGGATGGCAACCATGGGGAAGAGAGATTCAAGGGTCTGAGTGTCTTAGGGATACAGACGAAGAAGGGATAAAGATGGAAATGGCTCTCTGGAGCCTGGCTGAGGAAGGACTCCTGAATTTCCAGGGGTAACCCTCTAAGTGTACCACGTGTTTGGTTACTTCTGAGAATATCCTTAAGAAAGAAGAGAAGAAAGAAGAAAGAAGAGAGAAGAGTAGAAAGAAGAGATACCCACCAGATTGGAGGTTTTACACCTGGCAAAATTTCTGCCAAGACTATGACTGTGGTTGAAGGGGGAACAAAGGCCTAAAATAATGACTTGCCAGGAAATCAAAGCACAAGGAAAAAACTGCATCGCTGTAATTAGGTACTGTATTTGGCTTCACTGTATTTCAAATGGAGGTTTCCAATACAGTTTTGTTCCCTTCTTGAAAGGGCTAATTATACCGATGTTTCCAAAGAAACACGTGATTGCTACAGTGGTTTTATTAGTATGTTTTCCAGAGGGCTGGTATGAATTAAAAGCCAGACCAGTTTCATTCAAAAAATATTTGGTCGTTTTATTTTCAAACTCTGAAAGTAGGAGCATTCATATTTATAGATCCCTGTGTACACAGAGATGTGCCTAGAAGCAGCCAATGTCTGCCTTTGGCTTTACTTCCAAGGAAACACGAATTACTCATGCACAAATAAGCACAAATAGCTGTCTTTGCAATCATATAGAACAAACTTACAAAAATACAGCCATTTCAAGGGGTATGAATGCACAAAGGCATGTGTTTGTATAGTTGTTTATTAGATTTATGAAATTGTGCTTCTTTTGTGACACAGACTCTTCAGGGAGCCAGTGCAAAATAATGTTTAATTTAAATAGATTGCAAACAACATTGACTGCCATATATTAGCATCAGTAACTCCCCATAATAAAACTAAGGTTTTGCTCACAGGGGCTTTGCAATCAGGGCAGGCAGAGAAAATTTAACAAATGAGGACCCTCCATGGGAAGTCTACACTCACTCCTCTTTCCCTGAAGCCTGAATTTCTAAAGTGTAGCTGGAATGCTTCCAGTCATGCTAATTGTGATGGTGGTACATGGGGAGAGATGCAATTTCCAAGGCAGGGTTATTTAGGGCCTTAGAGGCCAGTGTCTTTGTTGGAATTGCACTAGGAATGGAAAAGGCAGCCTGAGCTCACTGGGGTCTCGTATCCCTGTAGCTCACCCCACTGAGCAGTCACAGGGGACATGCTAGATGCCCATAGGATCTCACAGGCACAACACCCACACTCAAATTATAACTAAAAACTTATGGACTCAGTGAAAACTGTTGGCAATGTAATATCACCCAAAATGTCACACACCTTCCCAGTCCAAAGTTTAGATACTTTTTTTGAAAAGCATCCTCCTGATAATCTTTAGTTAACAGGAAAGGTACAAGAAATCAGCAGAGCCATGGGCGCGGGAAAAACATGGCAGCCACCGAGGGGAGCAAAGGATGGGGGGTGAACTGGGATTAACCAGTAGTGAACCGTTTGATAATATAAACTGAAATAGCCCAGCTCTTGTAAGTTAAAGGACTGTCGACTCTGAGGTATTCAGTTCTGTGAGGGTTAAGTCAATTTTTGTAAATGAGGACCTTTGTTTCTACCTTCACAGCAATCCCTCCTCCACTGCCAGCTCTCCTTTGGGAGCATCCTCCCTTGCACTCAAAGCCACTGTCAAGTTGCTGAGGACTAACCTACTCACCTCCACCTCCAGGGTTGGGCACCTGATCCATTTCTAGCCAGGCAGAGCATGTGGGCCTCCTGGTAACAATAACTGCTTCAAAAATGGGCACACATACCACACACTGGAGTAATAAGACTGTAAGAGGGCATCTTTGGATTCTTCCCATAATTAGGAGGAAAGATCTTTCCCTGGGAAGAGGGTAGGAGATGCTAGGCTAAGGAGATATCAATTAGCAGATCTGGATACAGGGGTGACCAGAGCTAGATAAATTCTTATTCTGATTAAGCCAGTTTGAATTTTTTTCTGTTGCTAGTGATCCAAGAGTAATGACTAACACAGGAAGGGAGCTGGGATGTCCAAAGTAGCTGAACAGGCAGAAAGGGGTACAGCATTATGTTGAGAGTCAGGGGCCCCAAAACATTATTGTCATTCTACTAACTGCATGATTGGGGTGAGTCATAGCCATTCCATCTGTGGAATCACAGAAAGAACTAAAAAGTCAACATCCTAGACTTTGAAAACAAAACAAAAACAAACTTCTTTCTGAAGTCAAATCTTACCCCAAGTCCTAATTACACCAACAAGAATCCTTCTTGAGCATATGCCCTGCATTAGTCTTGGTTCTAAATGGTTCAAGTGTATTTCCCTCATCTTACTCCTCACAAAACCCTATAAGGTAAACCTGGTTATCAATTCCATTTTACAGAAAATGAAATAAAGAACAGGGAGGTTAAGAATCTTTTTCAAGGTCACATAGTCATATATCTGGATAGCATGAAGCTCCAGGGTCTGTGTACTAAATCACTCCACTCTCAACTAAAGCACCTCTAGTGAAGTGAGGTAGGCAGGTTAGAAGCTCATCCCTTAGCTTCATAGGAAGCCATAAGGCTCTATAGAGTTTGATAACCACAAAATTCCATGCCAAATGATGTTTATCCCAACTCCAAATGTTTACATACATATGTTTTCAAGCATACTGTGCCAAACCTGTTGTAACAAACCAGTCCTCAGACGATCTGGGATAACACTAAGGACAACTGTAGAAAGCCCCAAATGGATATTCCTACAGTTTCAGCCCCTAATCCCATTTCTGAGGCAGTAGGAAATCCCAGAGCTAATTGTTAGAAAAACCCTAAAATAGTTTGACCTCTGGCAATATTACACCTCCTTCTCCTTGGTACCATTTCGCCATCAGGTACCACATATGAGGCCACAGTCAACTTTAGAAGATAGGAAACCAAAACAAGCATTTGTCACCATTTCCATAGACCATGTTCTCTGGAAGATTCAGAAGCATAGAGCTATGCTTAGTGCACTTAACGACTTAGGGTGGAAGATCTAGTCAGTAGCTAAAATTATAAGACTAGAAATGAGGAGACAAGAGGAGGCTGGACATACTCATCAGGAATAGACTACTGTTCATGTCCTAGGTATGGTCAAATTGCTTACCGATGATCAGAACATCACCGTTTAAGGAGTGGTGAGAGGAAAAGGAAGCAGGGCAGAAAACTATGAAGTTCTGGTTACGAGGTAGGAGAAATATGTTTTATTTCAAGATACAGAGTTGAGTTACCCTCTTTTTAAATTTTTTTTACCTTCTTTCTCAGACCTCCATTCTCATTCATATCAACTGTCCCACAGGAGGCCATTTAATGTGTTTGATGTAAGTTCTCATATACACTAATGTTCTTTAAAAAATGTATAATCTTGTTTTGGGAATATGTAAAGTTTTAGTTTAGGTAAATATTGTGTTAAAATCTCCTTTTATTTTCTACTTTTGCCACGTAATGCTCTTTTTTTTTCTTATAAGAATCATTGATGTTTTACATCAAATTAGTGGCTCCCCACTTTGGTATGGCATTCTACAGTTTGACCTAGCACATTTAAATTTTCCATTCCCATAATAATGTACACCGAGGTTCCCTCCATAAGCTGACATGCTTGTTCCTGCTTCATATTACAGTGCCTTCACTTATCTCCTTAAAGATAATTATTATGTGCCTTTAAGATTTTTGATCTCTCTGTTCCATTCATTCAGGTTCTGTATAGGATGTTCAATATTTATCTTTTGTCTTGGTTATGCTTGTCACTATTTGATGACTTGGCCTGTGACTTTTTCTTCCCCTGACACTATCGCCTGTCTTGATTGGTAATGTGTTCACAGTCTGGGTTTGATGGCCCCTGAATGGTTTCTTCCTATCGAGTGATCCTGCACCAGAGGAAACTGCTCCATTCTTTGGCCCCAAACACTGCTCTTCTCTGAAAGTTTTAAGCCTTTAGTTGTAAGACCCTGCAGGTGTGAGGCATGACAGGGTAAAAGGAGAAAATGCCTGAAAGTAGGCCAATCAGCTTGCATCTGTTTCTACTCCTAACCCACCCTTCTCCTAGGTTGAGATTATCCCACAATCCCCTTAACCCTACTAACTGGGCTATTTTTGACTGTTTTCCTATCCCACTATACTGAGAAAAAAAAGTGCCTATTAGTCATTCCAGGCAGTGCAACGGAGGGAAAGGGGCACAATGTGACTCTCTCCCTGTGGTACCTGGCCCTTCTGCCTTTGTCCGCTGTTTACTATACTTTAGGCCAGAATCACACTCTGTCTTCTAAGGGTTTCTCAGTCTTTGCTTTCATTCTTTAGGCCCCTATATGTTCTTTGACTTCTGGGAAATCTCCAGGGTTGCTCTGTGGAGCCAGCCAGCCGGCTGTGTTAATTCACTTCTGTCAAGCCCTAGATATAATTTGAGGTCTGGGCTTATCTTCACACCAGACTCTGAGTCCCTCAAAAGGTAGGTGCTGGGTCATCTTACATCCAAACTCCCAGCTCCTAGCTCAATGTCAGGCAAATTACATTCAACCAAGACAAGTTTGTTGAATGTTATGGGTTGAATTGTGTCCCCTCCCAAAAAAGATTGGCTGTAGTCCTGCCAGTACCTTAGGATATGACCTTATTTGGAGACCGGGTCTTTATAGAGGTAATCAAGTTAAATGTGGTTGTTAGGGTGGACCCTAATCCAATATGACCACTACCATCTAAAGGAGAAATTTAAACACAGAGACAGACATGCATAGAAAGAAGACAATGTGAAAAAATGGTTATCTACAAGCCAAGGAGACAAGCCTGGAATGACCCTTCTCTCATGAGCCTCAGAAGGAGCCAATCCTAGGAGCATCTTGATTTAAGACTTCCAGCCTCCAGAATTGTGAGATAATAAGTTTCTGTTGTTTAAGCCACCCAGTTGGGGTGCTTTGTAACAGCGGCCCTAGGAAACTAATATATAGAATGAACCAACATATGAATATATTTAACCAAAGACAATGAAGAAAGTGCAACAGCATATGAGGTAGAACAGAATTTCAAGAAGGAGGTTACAATCCACAGAACAAAATGCCGCAGATGGTGTTGTGGTGGCATGAGGTGGAAAAATGTCCTTTGGACTTAACTGTTGGGAGTTTGGTTGTGCTTTGTTCTCAATATTCTCCGTGAAGTCCACATTAGCAGAGTGAAGGCAGAAGCTCAATTATAAAGGGATGAGGAGTCAAAGAAGAAATTGGGGAGATATTACAGAAAAGGGAGATAAATCTATAGCTTACAAAGGAGTTTTCTGTAGGATTGAGAAGAAATGAGTCTGTTTATGGAATGAAAAGAAGCAGACCAAACAAGGAAAGCTTGACAATACAATAATATATAATCACATTGCCTTTGCGCAAATTACCTCTCTGCTTAGACATAAAGCACAGCACTAATGACAGATTCTACTCTCATCACTGCAAGGCAGGGGACCCTTCTCCCTGACACGTATATACAATGTTCCTATTTCTGTCAGACCTCAGACTACCCTTGCAGCTGTCTGTGTCAATAGACAAGTCAGTAGGGCAGAGAACAGCCTCCTGTATGGAGCACATCACCCTGGTTCCTGCACTCCCTTAACCCTCTACCTCCTGTTCCCTCAGAAGGCGAGTCTATCTCTGTGCCGTTTCTTCATCACTGGTTCTTATTAATCCCAGATAAAATGGCAGCTAGCTGGCAGTGGCTACAGGCATGATGGTCTCTAATACAGACACACAAATACACAGACACACAGGGACCTGAACTCACGGAATCCAAAGGCTTCTGGCCCCCCACGATATAATCTTAAATGATTCCTTGGGAAGATAAGAGTTTGGGGCTGGTGATATTTTAGGACGGAGCACTGGCTGAGTCGGCCAAAGGCTGCAGACTGAATGGCTTAAATGACAGGAATTTATTTCTCACGGCTCTGGATGCTGGGAAGTCACAGATCAAGATGCTGGCAGACTCCGTTCTTAGTGAGGGCTTACAGACAGAGGTCTTCTTCCTGTATCCTGGCAGGGAGAAGACAGAGAACTCTGGTGTCTTCCTCTTCTTCTCAGGGCACTAATCCTATCATGGGGGCTCCACCCTCATGACCTCATCTTACTTAATCACTTCTCAAAAGCCCTAACTCCTAATGCTATCACTTTTGGGGCTAGGGGTTCAACGTGTGAATGGGAGGGTCCACAAACATTCAGTCCATAATAAATACTTATGTAACCTCTTTAAAAAATGTTTTTTAATGTTTATTTATTTTTGAGAGAGCGAGAGCACGCGTGAGTGGGGGAGGAGCAGAGAGAGAGGAAGACACAGAGTCCGAAGCAGGCTCCAGGCTCTGAGCTGTCAGCACAGAGCCCAATGTGGGACTCAAACCTACAAACTGAGATTATGACCTGAGCCAAAGTAAGATGCTTAACCGACTGAGCCAGCCAGGTGCCCCCTAACCTCTTTTAAATAATATTCCACACCTCTTCTACCTGACCCACAGTTGCTGCCTTTTTTTTTTTTTAATTTTTTTTTAACGTTTATTTTTGAGACAGAGAGAGACAGAGCATGAACGGGGGAGGGTCAGAGAGAGAGGGAGACACAGAATCTGAAACAGGCTCCAGGCTCTGAGCAGGCAACACAGAGCCCGACGCGGGGCTTGAACTCACGGACCGCGAGAACATGACCTGAGCCAAAGTCGGACGCTTAACCAACTGAGCCACCCAGGTGCCCCAGTTGCTGCCTGTCTTTACTGGGAATTCATTAATTTCCAGGTACAGTATTCTGACCGGTCTTTGAGATCTCAAAAGCAAGCACGAAAGGGGTCAACAGCCAACTAGAGAGAATATTTGGAGACAGAAATTCTCACATGAAATGTCTAGCCCCATCAGTACTAACCAAGTAATCTGGGAAAAGCCACTTAGTATTGCTAAGCCTCCATATCCTCATCCATGAAATAGCATGACAGCAATACCTACATCCAAGGGCTGTTCTTAAATTTATTAAATGAGGTAAGACATGTAAAGCATTAGTTCTCACCTGGCCTGGAATTAAGTCTTCACTAAATACTAGCATTTATTGTCACCCCCAACAAAAGCCCCACTTTTAGAAAATCAAACCTCAAAGTAGTCTGCCCCACTCAAGTTAAAATTTTGTTAATAAGTCAAAGTCTTGTTTCGCTGATTCAAGATAAAGCCTCTCAAAATAGAAACACAATCCTGGTAAATTTAGATGAATGGATGGAAAGTGTGAATCACTGATGATAGCATTTTGAGGAGCACATTTTGATCAAGGAGAAATACAGGCAGAGGAGAGCCTGTGGAACTGCACAGAGTAAAAGCGTTGAAAGAAAAGGCATCATCCACAAAAGGCAAATTCACCTGCTTGCCAATAATACCTGACCTCCCTCTGGGTAAGGGAAATGCTGAGGACAGGGTATGGTTTCTGAGCCAAGTGCAGTGGGACACAGCTCACTGGTCACAGCTATTGGACGAGGGGAACAGGAAAATGTCTCAGGAAAACACTAACATCCCAAATTCCAGTGACCTGGACTGGATATTCCCCTCAAATGGATAATGGTACCCCTGACACACTCAATCCCTCCCACACTGGGTTCAATTCAGCCTTCTCCAAATCCAGTCACCGTGGCAAACTTTGTTCTTAGGAGATAAAAACAACAACAACGATAACAGCAACAACAACAACAAAAATCCAGATTCCATGGCTTTTACACGCATGCCCTGTTACACTTTTCCTGACTTGGTGTGGCACACTAGAAGCCTCAGATTCATTGTCTATAGTACAACTCATCATCTTTGTTTTCAGTTCAAAAAACAAGGAATACTACTACTGTCTGGGGAATTCAGACAAAATTCATTATCAGACTGCAAGAAGTCATCTGGAGCCAAGCTTTTAAATAAGTTCAAATTTTAAATAGTGAGGCTGAGGGGAGAGCTTGAGTTTTTGAGTGTGATACCCAGTTCTATTGCTTGTCTACTGTGTAACCGTGTGTAAATTCAATTCATTACACCAATATTTACTATCCACCTAATATGATACTTAGTCTCTCAGACCCTCGATTTCCCCATCTCCAAATGGGACGATAATCTCTACTCCTAAGGTTGTTAGAATTCAATTAGAAATTGTGTAAGTGATTGGATAACATTTGAGACAGCAACTTTAGTCATCTACCCACCTCCTTCTAGGGCTTAGGAAGCTGCCTGCAGAGTAGCATTTAAAAGAAGCCAGATGAGGGGCGCCTGGGTGGCTCAGTCGGTTGGGCGGCCGACTTTGGCTCAGGTCATGATCTCGCGGTCCGTGAGTTCGAGCCCCGCGTCGGGCTCTGTGCTGACAGCTCGGAGCCTGGAGCCTGTTTCAGATTCTGTGTCTCCCTCTCTCTGACCCTCCCCCGTTCATGCTCTGTCTCTCTCTGTCTCAAAAATAAATAAACGTTAAAAAAAATTAAAAAAAATAAATAAAAGAAGCCAGATGAAGGACTATTCTACCCTAAACGGATTCATTTTTCCCAAAAAAAAGCAGGAAGCGGGCTCTATGTTTATTCTCTAAGAAAAATATATAGCATGGCAGAAATTTTGGTGTTTGTTTGTTTGTTTGTTTGTTTATTGCTTGTGTATCATTTGCCTTTATGGATTTTGTTTGTACAGCCTTAGTGCCCAGAGTTGAGGGTGGGGGAAAGCAAGATTTTTTTTGGTAGGATAAACGTGAAGGGAAAAAAACTTCCCTCAGGCCAGATTCCTTTGGGATTAAAAGAGAATAAGGGAGATTCTAGGGTAGAGGGGGGAATGTGGACTCAGGCCTCACCACATTCAGAGTGAAACAAATCCACACATGGCTCCATAATGCCCCTTTGTGGATGGAGCCTTCAGCTGCCTCACACAAAAGTCTGTGTGTTCTAGAAGGGGGCAGAGGTGACTATGTACACATACTGGCCATGTGGACCAAACCGCTGGATGATTTAGGAGGTATCTGAGTGGGTGATTCAGCGACCAGACAGCTTAATTCATCACCTGCCAATATCTAGGCACTGTGTAAGTCTCCCAGGATCTTGACGTGACCTCAGATAGCAAATACTGAAAATCTTGAGCTTAAGACTGGCAAGATGGGAGCTTACAAGAGAAACTAAGTTGACTTGTAGACAGTAAGATGGGGCATGACTACAATGAGACACCTCTTCACACCCACTAGGATGGTTATAATAAAAAAGATAGATAATGATGTGTTGATGAGGATGTGGACAAATTGGAACCCTCATATATTGCTGATGGAAATGTAAATGATGCAGCTGCTTTGAAAAACAGTTTGGCAGTTCCTTGAAAAGTTAAACGTAGTTACCATATGGCCCAGAAATTCCATTTCACCCAAGAGAAACGAAAACATATGCACGTGAATGTTCAAAAACTTGTACACAGATTTTCACAGCAGCAATTAACATCACAGACAAAATGGGGAAAGAATCCAAATGTCCATCAAGTGATAAATGGGTAAACAACATGTGATATATCCATACAATGGAATATTATTTTGCCATAAAAAGGAATGCAACACTGATTTTTGCTACAACGTGAATGAACGTTATGCTAAGTGAAGAAAGCCAGACACAAAAGTTCATATATTGCATAATCAATTTGTTTTTTGGTTTTTGTGGGGTTTTTTGTATGATCAATTTGTATGAAATGTCTAAAATAGTCAAATCCATAGAGACAGAAAGTAGATTAGTGCATGTCAAGGTCTGAGGAGAAGGGGAAAAGGGTTTCTTTTTGGGGTGATGACAATTTTCTGGGATTAGATAATGGTGTTGATTGCACAACTTTAGTGAAAATACTAAAAAACCACTGAATCATACACTTTAAAAGGGTGAATTCTGGGGCACCTAGGTGGCTCAGTTGGTTAAGTGTCCTGCTTCAGCCCAGGTCATGATCTCAAGGTTTATGAGTTCAAGCTCCACATAGGGCTCTCTGCTGTCAGCACAGAGCCAGCTTCAAGTCCTCTGTCTCCCTCTCTCTCAGCCCCTCTCCCACTTGTTCTCACTCTCAAAAATTAACATTTTTTTTAAAGGGGCACATTTGAATTACAGACTAAAATTCACAACTGCTATATATATATAAAGCACATTTATATAGACTTGGATCATAGAAGTTCAATAAATGGAACCTATCATTAGAAACCAACTCAAGGCAGGATCTGATCATTACAAAAGTGTCAAAATGCAATTTCCCGCTAGGCACAAGGTGGTACCCATCTTGAGGCAAATTAAAATTCTCTTGGTCTGTACTGCCCAAAGCTGAACACTTGCCTGACATGGGCTCCTGATCCAGGGAAGGAGGTTACTCCCCCTTCTGCCCACAATGGTTCTTGAAGAGTCAGCTCAAACAGCAGGAGTAAAGGAAATTTAATCTAACTCATCCCAACTTTACACATTATCATGACTGCAAACCCTGCTGTGCTGATACCCAAAGACTGTCCTGGAAAGGAACCTATTTCCACTTTGAGTTTTCTGATACTATCACATGGAAAGGAGAGAGGGAGCAGAACTGTGTGATTTAAAGGATTTAGATGTTTTAGAGGGACTGAGAGAGCAAGAGTGGACAAATGAAAGCAATAAACCAAGAGTCAGGACAGCAAGGCTGACACGGGCAGCTCATGCAGGGATTAGGGAGCACAGAAAATGTCCTCAGAAATGTCCTTCCAAGTTCAAACACAAGCTTCAGTTCTCATAAACACAGGGAAAGACTTAAAATGAAAAGACTGGAACACAACTCTGGGATGAGGAATGGGTCCTTTTCTTATGCCTATTAACTGACAGGCCCTTTATGATGGGAATAATGTTAGTACCTTGGAGGGGGTTATTATGATGCCTACTGGCTCATATTTTAGTTTAGAGCCAAAGTTCTTAAGAGTATGACTTATTTCTGAAGAAATAAAAAGGACTCTGCAAAGAATAGAACTAGTCAACATTATTACGGGGCAGTGACATAGCAATTTGCTTGCAAATGATTTTAAAAACTACTGCTAATAATATACCTTATTATATATAGTACTCTCAATAAAGCCACCTTGGGTAATCAAATTAATGCAAGGGAACGGTAAGGGAAGATGTGAACCTGTAGCATTACCAGCAATGACTGAAATTAATCCAAGTATGTAAAATAATCCAGGGGGACCACAGGAGAGCCCTGGGCAACAAAACAGCCATTTAGCTATCTCATGTGGTTGAGTAATGTAACGGAGGACAAGAGTATTTACTAAGCAAAGAAATTGACATGAAGACAGAAAATCCAAACACGGAGGTTCACCTGTGTGCTTAACCAGAGAGTAATGTTATTTTCTTTACCTCTGATCTAATCACACTCATGCACACAAAACCCATGTCCAGAATGACCAATGGAACACCAAAGTCAGTGCTGTCAGACCTACTATAAATCTTCACTTGAAAGAGGAAATCATGGCTACTGCTACCAAAGAGCACGTTAATACAGAAAACGCTTGCAAAAAGTTGAAAAAAAATCATGAAATACACACACACACATACACACACACACACACACACACACACACACACACACACACACCACTCATATTTAAATGCTGCCCACAGGTAAAGGCTGGAGCAATCAGGTTCCACTGAACATTCTCAATCAGTGAATGCTACTTCCTGCCAATGAGGTAGAGGCTAGACTTTATAGATCCTTGTAATTCAGTGAATCGGGGCCCCAACTCCACTGGAGAAACCAAGAACGGAAGTAAGTGCTGCAGAATAAAACCTCACACTGAGCCCAATTAGCCATCTAATCCAATCTCTCCAGTTTCCCACCATTGCCCAGATGAGGAATGGATGAGAACCTCCCCTGGTGAGTCTTCTTGAAGCACACAGCATCTTCAACTGAGCTGCTAATGGAAAGAGCCCTCTGAGCGTGGTGTAATATCCATCACAAACTGTCTGCAACTCACCCTTAACCTGATCTCAGCCTTTCCTGTTGTCTTTTAAAAATATATATAGACCCACATTCAGCCCATTCAACCAGAAGTAGGGACCCAGATCAGGCAGTGATAGTAATTTTTGATTCACTGTAGCATTAATGCTTGGAGCAACTGAAACCTCAGGGGCTAAAGGACTTATTTGGGAACAGTCTTACCTTAAAAATGCACTAGACCACATCAAGGAGTTCCACTGGGAAAACACAAGGAAAGACCATCCCTACCCTGCCCAGGACAGTTTCTCGGAAAAGCCACATGGCAGATCCATCTATAACCTTAAAACCAGACTGGCCTGCCCCGGCATCTTACCCCTGCCAGCTCACAAGGGCAATCCTCAAACACCAGCCAACGTTCAAGCTGTCACTCAGAACGATCTCCCCCAATTCCACATTCCCTGCCCAATTCCAGTTCGTTTTTCTGTGATAGTCTTCCCAGCCCTAAATTATTGGCTCTGTAACTCCAGTTATGATCCTTCCTTTACATCCTCAGATTTGACATTTACCTTAGCAGGTAGTCTTCCAGGCAACATACGAGCCTGCACCTCTCAGTCACGACCACAGTCATGAATACAATCAGCCCATTTCATTGCCCGCTTGTCCTGGCTACTCTGTTAGTGTTCCTCTTGGCCATCACTGATTCCTTCATGAAGTCAGGGAAGATTCAGGCACTGAAAAAAGTAGGAGAGAGAAAGAGAAAATGAATAGCAGCAATGATACCAAATAACAATCATGGGTAATTATATGCTGACTGAGACCCAGCAAGTAACCAAAGGATCAAGAGGTTAAGGAAGAAATAAAGAAGTAGACATAGTAAGTATATATGTACTATGCTTTCAAGATGCAGAGATAACACAGTAAGTATGGTCTTGAGATGGTAGCAGGATTAAAAGAGGGGGTTCTAAAGACTGTAAGGACTTAGGCATTATATGGAGGATCTATCCCTAGAAATGAGAAGGACCATAATTCTCAGAAATGCAGAGAAAGGGGGGAGGAAAAAAAATACAGAGAAATGACAGAGAAAAAGGAAAGTTGAGGGAATTTATGTTCATTCATCTGGTATCTTTAAAGTGAGAGATAAGTCATCTTCTAGGAATAAGGACATCAGTAAGCAGGGTCAGTATCTGAATGTAGTTGCCAAACGAGATGAAAAAGTGGTTTCCCAAAAAGCTGTAAGAACCCAGTTTACAACTAGAGAGCACGAGTGTGCAGTAGAGACTTTCCTCAGCAATACTCAGAAGACAAATCAGACACAAAGAAACCAGACCGTGCACCGAAATTCGATCCAGTGAGGAATGAGGGTTCTGAAGGTTCTGGCAAATGTTTCTGCAAACGGCTATAGGACATGAGTCCGTACAAAGGATGAGTCCATACACAGGGTGCTGAAAGGGTGCTCGTCCCTGAGGAGAGACAAGGAGTTCATGGCAAAGCTGGAGTTCATGGCGAAGCAAATTCTAGGTTCAGAATGACTAAAGGGAAGAGGAAGAGGTGAAAGAACAGGAAGTGTCATCAGAGGTAAATGGAGAGAAAGAGGACTGGAGTTATTCAGTGAAAGGGTATGAAGCCAAGGGGATAAACAGGCTTTGGTGGAGAAAGCAAAGCCCTTAAATCTGCCGCCAGAGGGGAGAAGCAAAAGGGAGAGGGGAAGACCAAAAGTATGATACCGAGGAAAACAGGAACCTAGCCCCATAAGCCCATCATCACTTCAACAACTACCATGTTGTCAATTTAATAGGGTTCTTCAGCCCTTAGCATCTGTATGAGAAGCCCTTGGCAGGCGGCTAGAAAAAATATTAAAAAGAGGACAATATCCAATAGTCCTAAAGTCAACTAAATAAGAACACATTGTTGACAAAGTCCTGTGAGTTAACACTGACATTCTTCTAACTGATACAGCTGAGGAGTTAGGAGTAATAATAGTGTGGTACGGGGCTACAGTGACCCAGAAAGAGCCAGGCTATCGTTTTACATTTCCATCTCCTCTTTCTCTCCTTCAGTGTTTCAGGAAATAGGTAAATGCTATCTGGATGACTAATTCAATTTATTTAATAGTATGTTTGTTTTTGCAAATGGCATGTTAACTACAGTGTGTCATATCAGATAGAAAAGATATGCAAACCAGATTTTATTTTAAGTTCAATATTACTGTGATTTAGAGAGTATGATTGGCAATTCTGAAGCATGAGAAAAACATTCACTAAGGATTTTAAAAATTATTTCTAAATTCCTCTGTTATTTATTCCATCTGTTCTCTGGGCTGTACATGTATATTTTTAACATGGTTCTAGTTTTGTCAATTCTTTGATAGTTTGCTCAGGGAAATACTTAGTTCAGTCAATATCCATTCTATTGCTAACAATTGGCCTTCTGTTAAAAAAAAAAGTCTGAAAATCATGCACTAGAGAAAGAATTCTTTTCATGCATCCTTTAAGATTTAGAGGCAGGAAATCATTGTTAAGGAGTCTGACCTATGTATTTTATTAGAGTTGATACATTTTTGTATCATATTTGGAATATATTTTGTATTCTAAGTATCCTGGGAGAATATAGCATAATTCTCCTCCCCCAGTAAAGGAAAAATAAATTCTTAACTTTTAATTATACTGGCTAACACTTCTGCTTCCATCTATGACAAAAACTGGCATCAAACTTGCCTCTTTCCATAAGCAACTAGAAAACTTAAAATATTATGAAGCAATTATATGCAGATATTGAACAACAGATAGCCTCGGTCTGTGATCCAAAAGAAGAGACACAAAATGATCTAAGCCTCACAAGATCCCTAGCTTTCTACCTGGAGGCACTTTTCAAACTGTGGTGCTGGGAGACAAAACCCCAGCAACCGTGGTAGTCTGAGATGAGGAAACAGAGTGAGGTGTGGAGGCTGATGCAATGGAGAAGTGTGGGGCAGAAGAGAAAGCCACGCATAGAATGATCTCCAGACATGTGCACAGGGGTCTTCTTGGGGCTTTGGCGGCATATCAAGATGTGCATGCATTGAGTGAAACTTCTGATGGGTAAATAAAGGTTAGGTAAGGAACAATGGCCAGTGAGGGAGTAGTAAGTACAACGATTCTCAAGTCCCAGATCTGGGAGATATTTGAATTCTGGCATTTAGAGTAAGAGACCACCCAGCTTTCAGTAGAGATCCCAGATGTGTCACTCCTAAAAAGTAGGACTAAAGTGGCCCTTATAAATAAAAGCCCTTCTGGATATGCTCTAGAAGATTTAAAATAATTCTCAAAGGAATCTAAAAGTAGCTTACTTGCCCGTCAAACTTTTTAAAGGAAGAGAAAAATAAACTATACGTTAATTGACATAACATTGTCCATAATTCAATCATAAATTAAGAGACAAACAAACAGGAAAATATGATTTTTCATATTCTGGTAGGATTATAGTCCCTAAATGATTCTTGTTTTTTAATGTTTATTTATTTTTGAGAGAGAGACAGAGTGGGAGTAGGGGAGGGGCCGAGAGCGAGAGAGACAGAATCCAAAGCAGGGTCTAGGCTCTGAGCTATCAGCAAAGAGCCTGACATGGGGCTCAAACCCACGAACGATGAGATCATGACCTGAGCCAAAGTCAGACACTTAACCAACTGAGACACCCAGGCGCCCCCTAAATGATTCTTGAAGGGACTTGGTTCCGCATCATTAGGAGAAGATGTGTTAAGGATGGCATAGCCAAAGAAAATAATCACTCTATGCTTTCAGCCCACAATCAACTCCCTTCTAGGTATTAAAAAAAATTGTCCCTGGAAAGAAAGACAATGTGGATGGATTCTCATGTGCAAAAGAGGAGGAATTGTTGAAACTGCAGGGCAAATTTTGCTAAAAATACAGCAATCACTCAGAAAAGTACTGACATCTCTACAGTGTACATCTGCTTGGGTGAAACATATTTTATCTTGACACATTTATTGTTTCTTATTTAATTTTTTGGGATGGCCACATCTTTTGCTATGATGGCAGAGGATTTCAAAATGGCCCTGCATTCTCCCTAAAAAGAAGAGAACAGAAGAGGAAATAAACATAGATAAAAATGTAGAGCAATAAAAATAGAATTAGGATAGGAAAATAAATTATAAGCCACCACCGTGTCACAAAAGGACCCGTGCTGTATCAGGAAAGTAATGCAACTAGCTGTGTTTTGTTTTCTGATAGCATGAAAATATCCTGCCAAATCTGTCCGGGTCTGACTTTTGAGCAACATGGTTACTGTTGGTTACATGATTACTAAATTACTAGGATTACTAAGGTTATGAGGTCTTCTCTAGAAAATAAATTCTTAGAAATGCTTTAAAAATGTATTTTAAAATTATAACCATACAACTGAGCTACCTAGAAAAGAAAGAGGAAAAGAAAGAAAGAAAACAGAAACAGAGAAAGAAGGGGGAGTGGGTGGAAGGAAAGAGAATACTAAGAACATTTTTAGCAATAAATTTGAAAACTCAAATGAAATAATTTTATAGAAAAATATACATTGCCAATACTGATATCTGAGTAAGTAAAAACAAAGAAAAAAACCTGTGATGTCTATTAACAATTAAAGAAATATTGAATTTTTTTAGAAATCTGCCCACAAATTAAACACCATGTTGTCTTCCAAAATATTTAAAGAACACATCTTTACCTTAGGTTAGTGGAAGAGAGAAACAGGAAGAAAATAAAAATCCTTTGAAAAGAATTTTTTTAAAAAAACTAGGCTAATTATTTTAAAAGTGTTAAGAAACAAAGACAAAAAATATTAACTATTCAGATTGAAAACAGAAATTTTATCTTCAAAGGTGCTCCTAAAAAGCTATTTTTCAACAGAAATAATGAAAACCAGAAAACCAAAGAATGACATACTGCCAACCTAAAATTTTATATCCAGAAAAAATATTTTAAAACAAAGGCAAAAAGAATGTTTTTATTACAAATTTTTAAAAAATCATTTCCAGGAGACCTACAATAAAAAAAAAAAAATAAATAAAAGAATTTGTCAAACATGTGATCACAGAAATGCAGAAAAAGTGCAATGAGAAAAGTAAAAATGTAGGTAAATCTAAATGACCATTACTGTGACAAAAAACTAAAATGTTTTGTATGAATTCAAATATATCTAGATTTAAGATGCACGACAAAATGACAAAAATAACACAGAAAAGGGTGAATTAAAGTGTCCTAAGATTCTAAAAATTTTAAGGAAGTGGTAAAATATTGGCTCACATCAACATGAATATGCATGTTTTAATCTCTAAAAATTAAAAAAGAATAGACTATATATAGGGGAAAAGAGAAAATAAAAAATATATTTGATGAATTCAATAAGAGTTAAAAAATAAAAAGGAATGTAAAGTAGTGATGTCAAATAAAATGTTAATTTAAAGCCAAATATATATGTACTTACATTAGCATAAAGGGATTTAATGGGGCCATTAAAAGATTAAGATTATGATCTAGGGGCACGTGGGTGGCTCAGTCGGTTAAGCATCCAACTTTGACTCAGGTCATGATCTCACGGTTTGTGAGTTCGAACCCCGCACCAGATTCTGTGCTGACAGCTCCGAGCCTGAAGCTGCTTTGGATTCTGTGTCGCCCTCTCTTTCTGCCCCTACCCTGCTTGTGCTCTCTTTCTCAAAAATAAAGAATACAAATCTCGCAGTTCGTGAGTTTGGGCCCCAAGTTGGGCTGTGTGCTGACAGCTCAGAGCCTGGAGCCTGCTTCAGATCTGTGTCTCCCTCTGTCTCTCTGCCCCTCCCTTGCTCTCACTCTCTCTCTCTCAAAAATAAACATTAAAAAATTTAAAAAAAAATTATCATCTGAAGTTTAAAAATAGAATAATTAACTCTAGGTTGCTCCGAGAGACAAATTTGAAGTATAAGAACAGGAAAAGGTTGAAACCAATAGGATGGCAAAAGATGCACCATGGAAACTTAAGCACAGAGCCAGACAAAAATTTTAAGGCGAGAACATTAGCAGAGATTAATGAGGTATTTTATAATGATAAATGAGCCGGTCCACCAGAAAGATATAATAGTTCTAAGTCTGCATTCATTCAACAACATAGCTTCCAAATACCTACTGATAGCTTGGCTATCAATAAAAGGCTGACATTTGAAGAAACAAAAATCTACCAAAATAAAAGAGAATTAGTTGTATAATCTTGGCTGATAGGGTCAGATTAAAAATCAGCAAGCATACTGATATATGTAGATCATGGCACCCATCAAGCCAACAATACAAAATCTTTGAAGTGCAGATGGAATGTTTACAAAAGCAGACCATATGCTGCCCCATAAAACAAATCTCAACAAATTGCAAAGGATTTAAATAATTTCAGCGTTTGTTTTTTTTTTCTGACTATAACGGGGTCAAGCTTGAAATAAATCAAATGGCTTGAAAAAAATCACATGAAGATAACTAGAAAATCCCCCTTACTTGAAAACTAAGCAGTACCCTTGTAAATATTCATAAATCAAAAGCTATTGGTTAGCAAACTGGTCCTGTACACGGAGGGCAAGGAGACCGAAGAAATTGGCACACCACATCACACTGGTAGGTGGCAGTTTTTCTAAGCAAGGAAACTTACTATGTTTGTTGTGCGCCTCATAGGATGAGTGAATTTCCACGCCCACCTCTGCCAGAATCTTAAAAGTTTATTTGGAGGCCTCAACTGGGTTCTCCGGAGTCTCAACAACACTGTATTCAAGGCTGCATCCTGGAAAATGGCTCCCACCTTGAAGCCAGTGGGCGGAACAAACATTCCAAGCACTGGGGAGGAGGGTCAGAAGCCTCTTATTGCCCAGGTGCAGCTCCCAAGTTCAACCATCAGTTGCCTGTTATCCAGAAACTTCTCCAACAAAACACAAAAGATACCAGAACAGATTTTAAATTAAATAATAGTGAAGATATGATTTATCAAAATTTGAAACTTGAAGGCTGTGACTAAAACAGTACTCAAAAGAAAATTCATAATCTTCAAAAATATACTTAAAAAGAAAAGCTAAAAAATAATCAACAATCTGACCTTACAATTCAAGAAGCTAAATAAAATTAAGCAAATTAGCCCCAAAGAAAATAGAAAGAACATAGTAAAGATACATTCAAAATTCAGTGAATTTTAAAATTTAGATGAAATGAACAATTTTCTTGAAAAAGAGAACTGATCAAAACTGAAAAAAAAAAAAAGAAATACTAGTTTCATATCTATTAAAGCAATTGAGTTCATTATTAAACTCTTCCCAGGGTTCGTTATTAAAACCCAGGGGCGCCTGGGTGGCTCAGTCAGTTAAGCAACTGACTTCGGCTCAGGTCATGATCTCACAGTTCGTGGGTTCATGCCCTGCGCCAGGCTCTGTGCTGACAGCTCAGAGCCTGGAGCCTGCTTCAGATTCTGTCTCTGTCTCTCTCTGTTCCTCTGCTGCTCATTCTCTGTGTCTCTCAAAAATAAATAAACGTTAAAAAATTAAAAAATAAAAAAACTTTCCCACATAAAGGATATCCCAAGTCTGGATGGATTCACTGGTGAATTATTCCAAATATTTAAAGAACTAACACTCATACAATATATACAGAGAAGAGAAATAGTAAATGCCTTCAAATTCATTTCCTGAGGGCAGCCTAACCTTGATACCAATATCTGACAAGAACATTACAAGACTGGAAAATTACAGACCACATTATCTAATGAGCTTAGATACAAAAATCCCAAACAAAATATTATAAAAATCTACACCCATAAAAACAAAAAGGTTAATACATCCCTACCAAATGGGATTTCAGGTGAGCAAAGGTGGCTTTACGTTCAAAAATGTTATCAGTGTAATTTACCATATTAATAGGAAAAAGTAGAGACATTATATAATTATTTGTCAATAGAGACCAAAAAAAAAAGCATTTGATGAAAAGTCAATACTCATTTTTTATCTTTAAAAAACTGTGAGAAAATTTTTAAAGAGAGAGAGAGAGAACTTCCTGAATCTGACACAAGTTATCTACAACAGTCTGAAATCACACATAACTACTTTCTCCCTGAAGTAAGGAATGAAACAGCAGATTCACTGTCACTGTTTCTATGCAACCTTGATTGGAGATTCCAAGCAATGCAGTGAGTCAAGAAGATGAAATCAAAGGCTTAACGATTGGAAACGGGAAAATAAAACTGCCATTATTCACAGAAGATATAATTGTGTATGGAGAAAAATCAATTAATCAACTGAAAATCCTCCAATAATTAGAATTTTTAAGTGAATTTATATGGATTTGATGAAAATCCTCCATGAACATTTTCATTTCTGTATAGTCCTGACATTTTAAGCAAGGAAGCAAGTTTGAATAGCAAAGGCCTTAGAAGCAAGAGATAATGTATGGTTCTAGAGAGATTTAGAGATTTATCTTTCTGGAGCCATTTGCTTACATTCCTGGCTGATAAACCTAATCTGTCTCCTTCAGGGAGAACGGGCAGGTCTGTAGGGGCTTCTTACAAGATCAGGAGTTTCTAATACTCAGTGTTCCATTACTCAGCTGCCCACACAAGCCTGTGTGGGCAGAATTCCCCTTGGCCCACTCTGCATCGCCTTCAGGAACTTGACGGGATTGGGAGGATAGTTAAGAAAAATGATGTAAACGTGTGCCATGACTAATACGTTGTCCTCACCAGTTGGGCTCATTTCCTAACCGATCAAAGTCGTGGAAATGTGGTAAGCAAATCTTAGGAATTGCTTGACCATTTGACTTAATATTTAACAGCAAACAAGTGAAAATAAAATTTAACGAACAATTTACAGTGGCACTAAAATATATCAAATGCCTAGGGTTATATCTAACAAAAAAGCAAAAGACTTCTACACTAAAAAATAATGCGACAACAAAACTCTAAACAAATGGAGAGATTTATCACAGTCAGGCTTTGTAAAATGTGTCAGTAATCTCAAAATTAATCTACAGATTCAATGTATTCCCAAACAGAATTCCCCCAAATTGTGCAAATTAACAGGCTTCCAAAATTCTATAGTTCATATACATTCTCAAATGTGCCTATAAGTGCAAAGACCCTATGATACCAAGGCAACTTTGAAGATGAGCGCTGGGAAACTTTCACCCAAAGGTACGAAAAACAACTATAATAAACAAATAGGTCAGTGGAATAGAATAGAGTCAGTAAGTAGTCCACACACATCAAGTGATATGATTTCTGAAGATGACACACTAAGGTGCAAGAAGAAAGAATAATCTTCCAAAAAACTGTGCCAGGTCAATGAATATATACTAAAATGTAGACCTCTATCTCCCTCTTTACACACAAAAAAATAGTTTCAGATGGATTTGACTGCAGATCTAAATATAAAAAATAAGCAAAATGTTTTGAAGAAAACATAAAATATATATTCATGACCTATGAATAACCAAAGCTTTCCTAAAATAGACACAAGGAGAAAAAAAAATGATAGTATTTAACCACATTGAAATCAGACCGAGAATATGGACTATAGTGGGTTGAATATGCCCAAGAAGATATGCCCACATCCCAACCCCTAGAACCAGTGAATATGGCCTTCTTTGGTTAAAGGTTCTTTGCCAGTGTCATTAAGGATCTTAAAATTTTTTTTTTAATGTTTATTTATTTTTGAGACAGAGAGAGACACAGCATGAACGGGGGAGGGGCAGAGAGAGAGGGAGACACAGAATCGGAAGCAGGGTCCAGGCTCTGAGCCATCAGCCCAGAGCCCGACGCGGGGCTCGAACACGCAGACCGCGAGATCGTGACCTGAGCTGAAGTCGGACGCTCAACCGACTGAGCCACCCAGGCGCCCCAATGTCATTAAGGATCTTAAGATGAGAGCATCCTGGCTTATCCCAGTGGGCCCTAAATCCAGTGACAAGTGTCCTTGTAAGAGACATACAGAGGAGCGAGCCATGTGAAGACAGAAGTAGAGACTGGAGTTATGTAGTCACAAGCCAAGAAACACTGGAGTCATCAGAGGGTGGAAAAGGGAAGGAAAGGTTTGCTTTTAGAGTCTTTGGAGGGAATACAGCTCAATCAATACCTTGATTTTGTAAGAGGTCTTACAAAAGACCTCTTTTTGTAGGACCTCCAATGCCTTGTCATTTGTTAGAGCAGGCACAGGAAACTATTACAGGGCCCTCCTGAATGCAGGGTCCCCAGGGACCACACAGGCCCGGTGCTGATGAAGCCAACCCTGAGGGAGCTACTCTGATTGTTTAAAGGTGGGACAATTTAGACATCAATGACAATGAACTGCAATGGACTGAGACATATCAAATATGTTTAAAACCACGAGTTAAAATGGACTCTAAAGATCACCTTCAGACTGTGCTAGATAACTAACCCATTGTTTTGAAAACTGATGAAAGAGGGGAAAAAAGTGAAGAATTCATCTTGCCTCTTTTATACAAACTGCATTTCAGGGTAATCAAATAGTTGAGAAAGGAAAGCTCTTCTTGATGGATGTATTCCGGCTAGTAAATAAGAAGGAAGGACAGAATTAGAATATCACCATGTTTCACCCTCTATTGAATTAAGGATCTAGGCAACAATCATCAAAGCTGCTAACGTTACACAAGAGAAATAACGATACATTCTGTTTCTTGATTAAAGTGTATAATACTATCTTTGATGGAGTCATGCAACTGAAAAATAAGTCAAACCTGAATCTGATCAATCATCTAGTTCTAACTAGCAATTTATGGGAAATACCAGTGCCAGAGAAACATTTAAAAAATGCCTTGAAAGTGCAATCAGGAGTCACCCGTCTGTGTTTTTCTGAGAAACTCAACAGTTCACAGAACCTGTTTACTTGTTTTGTTGTTGTTTATTTTTGTTTTAACAAATAAATTACAAGAGAAACAAAGAAGGCCTATAGATTAAAATAATTTAATGTTCATTTATTTTTAAGAGAGAGAGAGAGAGAGACAGAATGTCAGTGGGGGAGGAGAAGAGAGGGAAACACAGAATCTGAGACAGGTTCCAGGCTCTGAGCTGTCAGCACAGAGCCCAATGCGGGGCTCGAACCCACAAATACAAGATCATGACCTGAGCCAAAGTCAGAAGCTTAACTGACTGAGCCACCCAGGTACCCCCAGAAGACCTATAGATTAAAAGAGACACATGAGCAAATAAAAATCTATCATTTCACTTTTCAGTTTTGATTCAAATAAGAAACTGTTTTCTTAATCCCAGTAGATGTTTTAAGTGGAACTTATTTGATAAACTGATCTTAAAAATTCATAGAACAAAAAGCGAAGATTTATGACAATTTGAAGACCAACAACATAGCATGGGGAATTTTTCCTCCCATATATAAAGAAGTTATTAAATTGTCACATTGAGTATAGTGAGTATTGACAGGAATGGGAGTCCAAATATTCAAAAAGGAAGGCCCCAAATCAGTTAAAAGGGCTTTAGCACTGATCCTAGATGCTTCTCGGAGTAGCAGTTATTAATCCTTTAACTTCTAGATCATGAATGGATTTGGGGAGGCAAGTGGTAGGGAAAACTTATATTAGATCACCACCTCATCCCATACAAAAAAATTGAAGTCTAAATATTTTAAGAAATAATGTAAAAAAGCAAAACTTTGAAACTGTTAAGAGGAAACATAGAACATATATTTGACCTCCAAGTGGAAAAGGAGTCTTAAATAAGAGGAAGGAAAACCTCTAAAGGAAAAGATTGACAATTTTAACTATAGTGAAATTTAAACTTCTGCATAAAATGATACCATGCACAAAATTCTTTATAGGCCCAAAGATAGGGAGAAGATATTACTATCACATACATATATGCATGTTTAAAGGCAAGAAATTAGAGAAATGGGCAGAAAAAAGAAAAGACAGAAATTATAATAAATAGAAAAGCCAAATTGTCAAAAAATATATAAAAAGATTCTCAGACTTTCTTACAATCCATTAAATGCAAATTAAAACAAGAATAAAATACATCTCATAAATAATAAAATACTATCTCATCAAAAAGGCAAAATTTTGCAGAGTTAAAGACATATAGGTTGAGCTATAGAAAACTGCCATTTTTATAGGTCAGAAGTGATTACATATTGGCAATTTCACATGGTTGAATCAATATATACCCTGTAATATAATATGTCCCCTTCTGTGTATAACCCCTCTCAATCAGGGTTCTGTGAAAAAATCGTCCTATAAAAAAATAATTTGAGTAACAATTTTCTCAATTCTCTTAGGGTACATAGCTAGTTCCATTCTAGATTCATGGGAGTGAATTCTTGCATTACATAATGATGGATGCTTTAGAGCAGGAGGGTTTAATTTTCTCCCCAAATCCTAGCTGAGAAGGGATAAAGAGAAACTCTTTCATATACACACAATAAGACATGTATTAGGATATTCAATAAGCTTCATTTTAACAACCAAAACATTTTAAATGTATATTTATGAATATATATTCATATGATTAATAACTTGGTAGCATATTCACAAAATAGAATGAGTGATCCATTAATATATGTGCCCACATAGGTAAATTTCAGTTGTGTAGTGTGAAGGGAGAAAGCGAGCTGCCAAAAAAAGTATAGACAATATAATACTTTTATGCAAATGTTAATAGCATACAAAACAATTGCATACATTGTTTTTCCATGAGCACATGCATAACCAAAGTATAAAAAGTAATGAATAGGAAGAGTAAGCACAAATGTCAGTATAGGCCTTACCTCTGGGAAGGGAGGCACAGAAAGCGATTACAACAATAACTGTAAAATGTTATTATGTTATAGGTTTATCTGTTAAAGGGATCTGTACTTTGTTAATTCATGTTCAATCTAGCTGTTAAGTATATGGAGGTTTGCGTTATTGTTTTATGTACTCTTCTATTTAAAACTTGAGAAGAAAGAGAAAAGACCTAGGGTGATTAAAGATAAGAGCAGGTGCTGCCCTCAGCCCTGACCATGTGCCTGACGCTGTGTGAAGCACCTTACCTGTGTTACCACACTTAATCCACACGGAAAACCTGGAATAGTATACCACAGTCTCCTCATAGATGAATTAAGACAAAAGGCCTTGCCCAGATTTGTAGTCAGTTAAAATTAGAGCAGTCCCTACTACAAATAATGTCCTCTCTGGTGACATAAAAGAAGGAGGAGGAGGAGGAGGAGGAGGGAGAGGGGGAGGGGGGAGGGGAGGGGGAGGGGGAGGGGAGGGGGAGGGGGAGGAGAAGAAGAGGAAGAAGAAGAATTGAGTTTCATGAAGTTATTGTAGGTTTTCTGAATTCATCCACTTAGTCATTCATTTTCTAAACCATTCATTCCTGTGCCTGCTCAAGCTCCATTCCTTACAACTTGTGGAAGCTGGGGCTTTTTAACATGATTACCCCATCTGTAAATGGAAAAAAATAACAATACCTCTCTCTAAAGTTGATGGCAGGATTAAAAACATGTAAAATATTTAGAACAGTGTGCAGAACAAGCACTTGATACATCTTGGTAATTCTATATTTACTCATTCACACATTCATTTGCAATGAATCATATTGCTATGTGTCAGTCATAAGAATTGGCCCTGAGATGTGAAGACTTAAATTGGCTCTGTGACCTTATGAGATTTCTTTTTTTGTTGTTGGTTTATTTTTCAGATAGATAGAGAGAGAGAGAGAGAGAGAGAGAGAGAGAGAGAGAGAGAGAGAGTCAGAGTGTGAGGGGGGAAAGGGG
Source organism: Acinonyx jubatus (assembly GCF_027475565.1). Classification (NCBI taxonomy): domain Eukaryota; kingdom Metazoa; phylum Chordata; class Mammalia; order Carnivora; family Felidae; genus Acinonyx; species Acinonyx jubatus. The sequence continues at coordinate 167,618,407 of NC_069380.1, read as the reverse complement.
GAGAGAGAGAGAGAATCTGAACAGGCTCCAGGCCTCTGAGCTGTCAGCACAAAGCCCAACGCAGGATCCAACTCAGGAACGGCGAGATCATGACCTGAGTCAAAGTCAGATGCTTAACTGACTGAGCCACCCAGGCGCCCCTACACTTACACATTTTTGTGATCATGTAATTCACATTTCCCTCCCTTTGTTAACTATAAAGTCCATGAGGGTACTGATCACCAGTCTTGCCCAACATGATGAACAGCCAAACACAGGTGATGGTAGGATCTTAAGAATATTTATTGAATAGGCACACATGAGTGGCTCAGTCGGTTAAGCAGCTGACTCTTGATTTTGGCTCAGGTCATGATCTCACTGTTTTGTGAGTCTGAGCCCCTTTTGAGTGCATAGGGCTTTACACACTGACTGTGTAGCAGAACCTACTTGGGATTGTCTTTCTCTTTCTCTGACTCTCCCCTTGCTCATGCTCTCTCTCTCTCAAAATAAATAAATAAACTTTTTTTTTTCTTAAGAATTCTTATAGAATAAATGGAGGAAATGAGATAAGAAACAGGAGGCAAGTGTAATTGTCCTGGGGGAAAATCACTAGGATCTTCACACCGTGGCTGTGGCAGCAGAGTCGGAGGTGGATACGAGAGACACCAGGGAGGGTACCAAGTGAAGGAGTGACTGGGAAGACCAGGGAGAGGTGTCAGTCCCGGGTGATTGTATCTTGGGTGACTTGATAAATAGTCCTAGCTATTGACTGAGTCTGGGTAGAAACAGGGCGTGTGCAGGCTTGTGCACGTGGGAAGTGGGTCTGTGCTCTGTGATGGGGAAGGGAAGACCATGCCAGAGTCCGTTCTTCTTTTACACTCTTACAAAGAAATAAAAAATATGAGAAGACGCTTGAATGTGGATCACTGTTCCCTGTGGATATAGGTTCTTATGCATATATTTTAAAAGAGTAATGCCAAAATGGTGAGCAACATTTGAAGTAAAAGAAATATCATGGTAATAGGGAAGGAGTGGAAGAAATTAAAAAAAAAAAAAACTACAACAGAAACATATGAAAAATCTTGACATAACGGGAGGAAACTAAGGAGGAGTGAATAATAAATGTGAGATGAAATTTGTTTGAACGCAGCATCACAAGGAAGAAAGAGTGAAGAATCTATTTAATAACATTTTAACCTAAAAATGGTGACGAGGCATTGCTTTAAGGTAATGGGTACTGTCCAACTTTCAGTGGGAGCAATTTTCTAGGTCTTTTCAGTTAATAGGTTTGAATCCCAATTAGGGTGCTCCAGCTCAGAGAACCCAGAAAGTATCATAATGGGAACATAGGCCTTGCATATCACCCTAAGGGAACCCTGATCCCACTGGATTTTAAGCAACTTTCAAAACTGAAACCTAGGTGCTGTCTCTGGAATTCTGCTCACCATTAATTGCTCAATTAAGAGACTCAGACCCTCTTTCAACAAGTACCAAGTGACCACCATATCAACATTTTTCTTCTGATTCTTTAAATCTCTTGGCCAAACTTTGTTTTCTCTTACTTTATTTTAAACAATTTATACACATCTACTTCTCCATAAAGGCTGCCCTCATTTTATGAGAGAAAAGTAATTAAAGTTTCTCCTTCCCACCTCTAACTCCATCTCTGCCCAGCTCTGAAACAATGGACATTCAATTCTCCATAAACCGCAGAATAAATATCAATCAGTGCAATCTGTTTACTGTAGGAATAATGCTTGGTGTTGCTATCCATACCTGTTTTAGATAATATGTTGTGAAATGGTACCCAGTCATGCCTTCTAGGTGTGGATGCGGGATAAATCGATCTATATAGTGATGACAGTAAAACTTCTGCCTTTTTCACACCCTGTGATGTCATATCACCATATCAATGGTGTGATTTCTGGACAACTGGACTCCTGTGCCCATTTTTACTCTGACTATAATCAGAATAAGCCAGATTCCACTAGTATCACTGTCACTTCCTGAGATCATTTGTTTAATGTACTAATGCAGTTTAGGATCTTATCTAAGAGGTGGGCAGTGCAGTGAGAAAAGAGTGCATCTTAACTAATGCTCTAGGGTCTGTGCAGATTGTGATAGGCACTGATTGCACAGGTTAACAATTCTCCAAAGTGCCCCATGAAGCTATGTGTTCTTCATGACAGCTGTGTGAGCACTCAGGAATGAAATTCCAGCAGAAAGCTGTTTCACATCCTTGACCAGGAAAGACATGCAGGTCTGGATATTATCTCTAGACATGGAGATAGAAGTTCACCCAGAGAGGCACAACAGCAGCTGAGGGGGGTGGGGTGGGGGCATGCAGCTATTATACACAAAACATGAAAATATGGCCCCAAAGGACCGCAAGTGAAACTTCTGCAGTAAATTTCTCTCTTCCATAGTCTCACATGGAGAACTTTGTGAGCAAGTGTAATCCAAAGTAGTTCCACTCCACATAGTCTTTCCCTGCAACACTAGGAGCATTTCATGAGGCGGCAGGATATAAAGCATCAAGAGCAGAGGGAGCAGGAATTTTTCTTCTCCCCCAGCACTGGAAGGAGGATTTGAAAGATGAGTCATCCAATGGGTAGCAACTCTGTCATTTGGATTTACCATTGGTTGGGATTCTGGGGGAAGTCATGCTAACAAAGTATTTGGCACTGAACAAGTCTGGCCTTACCTCCTGTGCCTTGGGGATACACAGTTCGGGACACAAAAATATCACAAACCAAAGCCCTTGCACAATTCATCACCACTTTTTACATGAATTAATTACCCTTTCATACATCATATACTGCACATTGAGGGTTGTTGGCTGTATTAGGGTTCTCCAGGGAAGCAGAACCAACAGGATGAATATATATATATATATATATATATATATATATATATATGTGTGTGTGTGTGTGTGTGTGTGTGTGTGTGTATGTGTGTATACATATATGTGTGTGTGTGTGTGTATACATAATACATACACATATACATATACACATTGCACATATATATTCTGAGCCCAAGGGCTATCTGCTGACAGAATTCTTTCTTGTTCAGGGAAAGTCCGCTTCTGTTTAATTAAGATCTCCAACTGATTGGATGAGGCCCACCCACATTATGGAGGTAAGCTGCTTTACTCAAAATCTACCCATTTATATGTTAATCTTATCTAAAAACAACTTCACAGAAACATCCAGAATAATGTTTGACCAAATATGGGCACTGTGTTCTAGCCAAGACATATAAAATTAACCATAACATGGGTTATGTTTTTTTATGTTGTTTGTTTTTGTTTGATTTGCTTCATTCGTTTATTTATCTGTTTTTCCTGGATGAACTCAGATAATTAGTCATAGTTTTCAATAGAAAATCAGCTTAAATGAGTGAGAGGGAAGATCCTGGAGAAAAATCTAGGGAAGTTATTTTCTTGAGTTCTAGCTCTGTGTCCAGTCCTCTGCCGGGTACTTCACAAACCTCCTTCCACTCAAACCCACACTCACCTTATGAGGTATGTATCAGCTTCCCCATTCTTCAGACCCAAAACCTAGGACTGGGGCAGCTTCAGGTATCTCCCCAAGGTCACCTGCTGCTGAGGAAGGATATAGGAATATTGCCTCAAGTTTCTCTGACTGCATTGCCCCATCAGACCTCCAATATGGCACATTGTTTCCATCTGTCTTTCTCAAAATAAATATTCTAAGTGCACACATAGAGCGCTCTGACTATGTATGTTCACCTAGAATATTTTTACACTGCCATGTTGTCTCTTGAGATATTTGTACTGCTATGAGAACAGCAAATATATTTCGTAGACCCAAGCCCCACGATCAAGACATCACATGACACAAATGATGACGAAGTTAGTGATACCTGACTAAGAAATCATGCATTCTCCTCTGTGCTCTCGTTTGCGACTGGGATAGTTACTTACTCATTCATTTTATTATCACTTTCCTTGTTCCAAATGTCATAAGAAAGTGGCCTGAGGGCTAAATTTGATTTGCAGGCAAGTTTTGTTGGAACCCCGTCCCACCCTCAATCCTGCATTGTGTTTTGAATGTTTTTAGTTCCCAACATGTAAAAGATTAAGCACTTCCATATCTAAAAACATATATCTATTTCCTGCTTTCCTTGAAAATTCAGCATATCTGGCAACATTGTGTCACAATTCCCACCTGGCAAAGGGAAGCAGTGGTGTAAAACCACTTTTAAACAGACTTTGGCTCTAGTTCATCACAGTGCCCACCCAGCTCACTTTGCTCATTTCTGTTCCTTCATGCATATCCCCATGCCCTTTAGAGTATTTATATTCCACTTTTTTGAGGGAAAAAATCTGTGGAGGTGATTCTGAGACTGGGACAGGATACACAATTTTCTTCCCAATTTATAAGGTCAGTGTATCCAACAGGACCAAAAAAAATATCTTTATTTCTTTTATTTATTTATTTTTTTTAAGGACATTCTCAGGGCCCATGCACCTTAGGTTGAACCTCTTGCTTTTGCTCTCTAACCTGAATAACATCAGACAGCCCTCACTGGATGACCTCAGGGAAACCTGCTGTTTTGTCAAATGGTTACAATTCTCAGGAAACTTCTCACTAAATTGGCCCCCCTATAAAATCCGCCATCCACTGGTTCTACCTCCAGTTCAGTCCTTGGGGCCCTCTTCACCTGACACCTCATCAAATATTTGGGAGCGGCTCTCATATCTTCTCTAAGCCTTAAACACCTGATGTTTCTTACAAAAAGCTGCCTGTGTTCTCCACAGGGAAATGTGCATGGTTTCAAAGTCATGGTCATGGTCATCGCGACATGGTCAGCAACATATGACTCTATCAGAAGTGGGGGAGGGCAGCAGTGCCTGAATATCTCCTCTTTTTATATTATTATATCTTAAGAACATGAACATCCTGACAACCAAAGATAATCTTCCAAGCTCACAGGACGGGATTCCCTGAGGCGTTTATGCAGGAGGATGCCTTAGTGGGCAGAAACGGTGTATCCACCTCTGAACTACATAAATGTTCTGCAAGTTGTCAGTTTCGCAGTGTGCTTAGGACACTCCAGCCTTATTGATAAGTAAAAATTCTCCTAAGCCAAACTCAGTTCAAAAATAATACAAAATGACAAATTCTAAATTTCCTCTAATTTTCCAGAAGTGAATCCCAAGAGCATATGTGTTTGTGTTAAAAATCAAAAGGAGCATTACCCTACCTTATGATACTTGCCAGACAGACAATCAAAGACACCCCAGATCAGCTTAGGACAGGTGGAAATGTCTCTGGGCAGGAGGGGCACATTGGAGAGATGAGGGAGCAAGGAGATACCTATTGTCCTTTCGTGTGTATAATCTCATATATGATAAATATGAGTCTAGTTTTTAATACATATTTACTATTTATGCAGCCTTTAGGAAGTTAAGAAATCTAAGAAAAACAAAGACAGTGATCCTTTAAAATAAAACTTGTGCACAATAGAAATCAAAGTGAGAACAATTTGTGGGGAAAATAAAAAGAACAATTTGCGAGGGCTCTAATTATAGAAAAGTTTCAGATTCTCATGAAAGGAGAAATGTTTAGAATGATTTAGTAAAAGCTTCTTTCTACTTGGAAAGAAAACATCAGAGTGAAGTCTCTCCAGCAAAAGTTGGGTGACCATAACCTTTCTTTTTGAATAGATTGTCTTCTGGCTACTGCTAAAAATAAATCTCAAAGGCAATTTAAGGATGAAAAAAAGAAACACCAAAATCTACCTGAATTAAGCAGAAGAATCAAGGCACCAAGTTTCCTGGGTTAAGTATATTATAGTTCTTAAACCAAAGTGTTGGCCACTGGGAATAATCTTTGTTTGCCCAGATGCATAGAAATGGTAAGACTTAATTCTAGGACTTATGTTTGTACTATAATGGAAACGACACTGGCATAACATGAGCCTCAAGTTCCAGGGTCAAGCAAGTAAGCCTAAGAATAAGGGAATGGTGGAAAAAGAGCAAGAACAGCTGCACAACTCCAGATAGCACCACTCACCCAGTTTTCCATGTAACAGGAGTTCTACAACAGTAGTTCTGGCTCACAAGCAGATCGGATGACATCATCTACGCACTGAATAAAGCCCCGCCTAAAGACAGCTCTAATCTTGGACCTAGTCAGTTATAGAAGCCAATATGTTTTCTTTTTCACTTAAGCTAGGTCATAAAGTATGTGCAATTTATACATTTACTTTATAAGCCTCTCATAAACACTAAACAAGGTAATGGATATCGAGTATCTAGCACGTGTTGAAGATGTAATAGGCACAGTTTAACGTTAGCTCTCTTCCTCTCCCAAATGTTTCTACTTCATTAAATCCTCACTTAAATTGGACACCATACATTAAATAGTTTTTAGTAATTCCAGTAAATGTGATTAACTCAGTTAATTACCATTTCTCCTCTGCTGTTATAAGGATCTTAATCTACTTCTGCCCTTTTGTGCTGAAGTGCCGGAAGGAAGGAAGGAAGGAAGGAAGGAAGGAAGGAAGGAAGGAAGGAAAGAAGGAGGAAGGGAGGAAGGGGGGAGGGAGGAAGGGAGGAACGAAGAGAAAAGGAGGAACAGGGGAGGGCCTAAGGGGGAGGAAGAAAGGAAGGAAAGGAGGAGGGAAGGATGGGGGGAGGAGAAAGAAAAAGAAACAGTCAACACAGAAAACCTCCAGCCATATTCACAATCTCTCTCTCACCTGCCTCTTTGCCTATGTTAGAAACATGGGCTCAGACTTCTAGAACAAAGTATACATCCCCCTGTATTAATCTGTACTTTTTGGCTGAAAGTAACAGTAAAAAAATTCAAAGAATTAAAAAAAAAATTTTAATATTATTTACTGGATCATGGAACCAACACGCAGAAAGGAAGGAGTACAGTGTCCCCCGGAATACAGAACGGAAAAGAGTTTAAGTATTCTCACTGTCTAACCTACACCCTCTCCCCCTCTCATCCACTCCACTTCTACCCATTCCTCATCTTGGTTTCTGTCCCCAGTGACTTCATCCTGTCTGCTCTACTGCCCATTCTGAGGGATCTGGAAACTTTGAGGTCATATCTCTGCAGGTCACTGTCCAAAGGGAAAGAGAGCTCTTCTTCTCAACTTCCACAAAGAGCACTGATTATATAAGCTTGGTTGACCTACCCGTTAGACATCACAGAGGTAAGGGCTGTAGGTGCCAATTCTCACAAAAGCACTTGAGTGGAGGAGGACCAGTTTCTCAGGGGAAGTGGGTGCTGTCATTAAAAAAAAAAAAAAAAAAAAAAAAAGAAGAGATGCTGTTTGGAAACAAACAACAGTTGTTCACTGTATCTACCCTCCTCTCTTTGAGCCTGGAGCAAGACTTAGACTTACGTGGCTAGCACATGCCCTCTTTCTCCTCAGTGAGCCTCATGATGGTTTGAGTCTACAAAGTCAAGGTTGTCCTGCAAGCATTATGCAAAGACAGACACAGACAGAGAATCCCTAAAACCCCAAACTCCAAAATCCACATGGCAGAAGAGCCCCAGGGAACTAAAAGATGCATTTTTATTATTCCTACTCTTACCCGAGTTTCACTCCTATCCTCTTCCTGGAGGTTCCAGGAAATGTAATTGTTGATCAAAAAGTCTGCCTGCCAAACCTCAATCCCAATATGAAAAACCATTCTACTGCATCTCAGTCTCGCTGGTCCATATTATCCAACTGTTGTGTTTGTTTGTTTTCATCTAAGGACTGGCCCCCTATTTTCCCCTGCTGGGCATCTAAGGCTCTCCCTGGAGGAAGCTGAGGTCAATAGGATGCCCAAAGAAGCCCAACACAGTGACTTTAGGTCACACTAATATCTGTTAGGACAAGGTACCCTTATTCTTTACTTCCAATGCCAGCTCACTTGAACTGTGGGCATAATAGTAAGCAAGGAAAAAATGGCATGTAGCACAAACACATTGTACACTAGCTTTACAATGTAGTTTGAAAGGAACACAGAAAGATAAAAGAAAGATGTTTTTTAAATCAAATATTCAAGTACACGATATCAATCTAATATAGAACTATGGCAGTGGTTCTTTCCTGTATATTTAAATAATAAAACCTTGGAAAAAAGAAAAACACCTATACTCTACCACCCAGCTCAATTACTTTAATTCTTATAGGTGTTCACTCAGTCTTAGACATTGATTTTAAATTGTCTTAACTGTAGTCTTGATACCCCTTAATTTTATTCAAAACCAATCTTGGAAAGACAATTTTCTGCAAACACATGGGCCTATCAAGGATAGTCCCACTGGTAATCATGGATGGTGGCAAAATGACTTCTTATCTGTGTTAGCATGCTGGTGAATACATACCTTAATCTGCACAATCCTAGCTTCACGCAAAAAGATTGAGCAAAATATATAGAACAAAAAGGTGAAGATCAGAAATATCAGCAGGAGGATTTGATTTCACTTGAGACTCTTTTTCAAAGAGGTATATAATCACATATCCATCAAAGTGTGGTTTGCAGGTGTGTGTAGGGCAATAGAGGTCTCTTCCAGTCTTATCTCTAACCATGTTGAGACAGGGATTGTAATAAGATGAGGTATGATATTGGTTGTGTCTAGTCTGAAAGCTGAATAAGTGATTAAAAGTTTGAACCATAGAGAGAGCCACTTATTTGTATCCTACAGGAAAGTTCTGGTAAAAATGACTTGTTCTTGCACTCTAGGCTAGTCTGCCTGCTGGTTGTGATTATCTGCATCCATACCTGTCTCCCTATATAAGGAGTAAGAACTTTGAGATCTGGGATGGCTGTTCCATCATTTCTTCCTATTAAGTGCTCCCCAACTCCAAGAACTCAGTGTGGTCTGGCTTCAGGTTGGGTGATCTTCAGTGCATGGGATACATGCACCTCAAACTCATCAGTCCAACACCCACCTCCTTATCTTCCCCATCAAATTACTCCTTCCCTAGTTGGCTCCATTCTACCATCTTAGTACTAGACAGCTCATTCTTCAAATCCTTTAGACAAAGTCCTATAAATATCCTTAATTTCTCATTTTCTTTCTTTTCTAAAGAGCCGATCTACCAGACTCTACTATCACAACATATCAGAATTTACCACTTGCTAGTCCCCTGGTCCAGGATGATGACAATACTCCCCTAATGAGTCTCTCGGCTTCCACCTTTACTTTTGCTCCCTTCCCACCCAACACAGTTTCTTCTCAACAGAGAATCCCAAACTTAAATCGGATCATGCATGCCTCTGCCCCAAAATCTCCCATGATTCCCCATCTCCTCTAGAAAAGAAGCCAATATCCCTTCAGTGGTCTGCAAGACCCCACATTTTCTGCCCCTACTATCTCTCTAATCTTATCTTCTGCCACTCTGCCCTTTGTCAAGGTACTCCAGCACAGTGACTTCTTGACTTTTCCTTGAACATGGTAGGAACATTCCTGCCTCAGGAATTTTACACTGTTTCCTTGGTTGGAACACTTTTAACTCAGATATTTGTATGATTCACTCCCTCACTTCCTTTAGGTCTTTGCTCAATGCCACCTTCTCTGTGAAGACTTCCCTGCTTGCTCAATTTAAAATCACCACTCCCCAGCACCCTTCCTCCTTAATTTTTCTCCATAACACCCATGATCATTTGTATACTGTACAGCTTAATTATTTATAACCTATTTATTTTCCTTTACTAGATTTTAAACTCTACAAGGGCAGACATTTTCTGGTTTGTTTGCTGCTTTATCCCTACTTACTGGCCCATATTAGAAATAATATGTTTTGAAAAGACAAATTGTTGGTTGGAAAGATAGATGGAGAGATGGATGGGTAGATAATTGAATGGCTGAATTAATGAATACATTAGGTCATTTCATTTTAAATCATATGTAAAAAAGTCAATCATGTCAAATGCCCTACCCAAATTTCAGGGAGAGTTAGGAAAAGAACTGGTCTAGATGCTAGGCTGTCAGACTAAAAGGTCAGTGCTCTTTCTATGCTGCTAATTTCAAAACACCCCCTAGATTAAACTTTAAATTTGGAAAAGGATTAGAATTAAATGGTTTGGGTGAATAATCACCTCTTTGTGCACATCAGTTATGACAAACAAGCAAGTAAAAATATTTAGGACAAAAAAAAATGTGTTGTAGACAGTTTCAGGACATGAAACAGATTAAAATTCCAACCAACTAACCAGAAGAAAAGGGGGAGAGATAGAAAAAAATACACATTGAAGGATGAGTATTCTTGTTTCTTTCTATACTGATAAAAATTAATCACATTTTCCGTGCTTTATTTTATTTTGCACGGTAAGGGTGGAGACTGTACAACTAGGTGTCATCCTTTCCAATTTCTGATCAATAACATTTCATGGCCTTTAAGGATTAGTAGATACTACAATTGGTTTCTCAGGGACATGACTAATAAGCAAGAGAAGCTGACAGATGGCTTTAATGCAGATGGCTGCCTGAAAAGAGATGGTCTTCAGAGAACACGTCAGATCTTATCATTTCATGATAGGATGATGTTCTTTATTGGGGTGAAAAGGAGAGAATATATTGGTCCAAACATTTTGCTTTGTCCTTTTGAGGATAAAGGCAGGAAGCACACGGCCAGGATATCTGTAGTTTGTGGTGTAGGCTTGGATGCTGCCCCTGTCGCCCCACCCCTGCTGTTAATCATTCTTTTTTGCTGTACAAGGTAGGGCTGTCCCTCCTCTCCTGAGAGATTCCATAGAGCCATGTGAGACTGAGGCTTGAAACTAGTGAGTTTGTCTTGACAAGAAGGAGGGTTAAAAATTATGGAAACAACTACAGTTTCAAAACAAGGAGAAGAGATGAACATGAAAGTATTTCCCCCCTTTTTATCATCATGCAGCTGTGTATTATGTCTGTGAAGCAATGTACTATACAGAGCAGTTGAGAGAAAGTGGACAGACGTGTATATGGAAGTGATTACTGCTTCAAAGCCAAGGATGGGGAGATTGCAAGAAAATGAGTACATGAGGTTACGTTGTCTTTTTTAAAATATTCTGTGATTTTGTATTGGGAACTAACAGAAGTGGAGAGAACTGATCACGTATGTGACTAAATATTATTTTAAAAATGTACTGGGGCGTCTGGATGCCTCAGTCTGTTAAATGTCCCATTCTTGATTTCGGCTCAGTTCATGATCTCACGGTTCGTGGGATTGAGCTCTGCATTGGGCTCTGTCTGAAAGTGCGGAACCTGCTTAGGATTCTCGCTCTCCCTTTCTCTCTGCCCCTCCCCTGCTCACATTCTCTCTCCCTCTCTCAAAACCTAAGTTAATTTAACAAAATGTACTGAAACAGCCAAAAGCAAAGGCTACAAAATATGGCATTTCTCAAAATCATGCTCTAGGAAACTTGCTTTAGTCCAAATTTTCATAAAAGATTTTTAGGCTACTATACTGATTTATCCATATATAAATACTACTTTTTTGTAGTCTTTCTTAATAACTGATAAGAATTCATTTTCTCTCCATCTTCCCACTCCCACACACAAATATTTGTTGTAGATGTTTGGGTTTATCTTGTACTTTCGCTGCTTGTCCACTTTCCCTGTCACTTAAGTCCTTCCTCAGACTGCATTCCCAGAGCTTCTTTATCCAATTGCAGTGTTGTTCTCACTCATGTTTAAGTGTCTAATTTCAGCAGACTCTCTTAGAATTGTGATAAGGGGCCCCTACCCTAGGGCTAATTATTCATGCATCAGTGTAAGTCCTTATCATTCTCTACGCATTCTCCATCACTTTACCATAGGCAAGATTTCATTGTAAATCTACTCCTTTTACCTGTCACATTTATGGGTGGCTTTGCCAAGCCAATGAATGAGAAGATGCTTATTTACCTGAGGGCTCACCACTGGTGAGTCATCGTCTTACTGAAAGCTGTCCAGGCCTTCATTAGTTAGTTCTGCAACTACCCACTGTCATTTCTACTTCACTTCCAATTTCCTTATTTCTCACCAGTCATTAATAGAAGAAATGTGTTACTCTTAAAATTATAATGTAACTTCTCATGAGGGAAAATAGTGGAGATCTCTTACCTATATTGTCATTACCTTTACTGTGATATTTTGGATTTGAATGAGAAACTGTGTGGTGAATTGGAAGGAAAAGTGGATTGAGAGTCGGATCTGAGTTCTAGGATGAGATATGGCCCTGCATAGCTCTATACCCTTAGCCAAGTCATTTAACCAATAGGCTTCAGTTTTTGCAACCAAAAATTGAAATCAGGTATCAAATCAGGTTTTTCAAGTTGTATGTCTTCCAGAAAACTAGTGTCATGTAGTAAGAACACTTTTTCAAGTTCAGTATTTCATTTCATTCAGAAAAAATTTTCTGAATGCCTACTATATTCTAGGAAAATAGGGCAAATGGTCCTGAACGCAGTGTGAAGAATAAAAAAAGAAAACACAGACAAGAGGGCAAGGGATGGGGAAAATGTAATGACAAGGTAAAAATCTTGGAGAACTAAAATGAGAGAAGAGGCAGAATAGGTCAAGGCAATATTTGAAAAGATGATTTTTTTTTTTTTAAATTTCAAGGACTAATCAGAGCCAGGAATCCAGAGATTCAAGAAATCTAGTGCATCCCAAATGGAATAAATTAAAAGAAATTTTAATACATTATAGTAAAATTGTTGAAAACCAATAAGGGGAAAAATTTTAAAGATGTCAGGGGAAAAAGCCAGATCATAAGAAACAAAATAAGACAGCTGACTTCCCAATACATCAATGGAGTCCTAGTGATAGTGGAATGGAATCGTAAAGAAAATGCCTGCTGATCTGAAAGTCTATATCCTGGGAAATATCTTTCAGGAAAGGAGTAAAAATAAAGACCTTTACAGACCTAAGAGAGTTCATTGTTAGCACACACCCATTAAAAGATCATCGAAAGCAGGTACTTTGGGCAGGAGGAAAGTGATTCTAGATGTAAGCTATGAGATGCAGGATGGAATAAAGTGAACTAATATTAATCAGTTGGTTGTATAAAGCAGTGATAATAATGTCAGCTTTTTAAAAGTAGATTTTAAAATACAACACAATAACCAAAGTCACAGGGAGATAATGGAATTCAACTTTGAAGAAAACTGGTATTACTGGGAGGAGGGTCCATATTCTGATGAATTTTAAACTTCAACAGTTTAAGTATATTTGGTAAAATTCTAGGGTAACCACTAAAAGAAAGAAACAGCACATGTAACTTCCAAACTAGTAGAGGGAAAAATAGAAGATAAAAATCATTCATTCAATCGAGAATAAAAGGCAAGAAAGGAGAGAAAAAACCCACCCCAGAATAGTCCTGGCACATGGTAAATAGTTTTAGAATATCGGCGGGATAAACAGCTGCATTCATGAAGGAACGGATGGATGAATGCACATGTTGATATTCCTATACTGAAGATACCAGGTAAAAAGAAACAAGGTCCAGGATCTTGCTTAGTTTAGACGTTGCAATTTAGAGATAAATGAGTTTGCTAACCCGACAGACATCAGTATTGTCCTGAAATATACACAGCTCCTTTGAAATCGTGACTGAGAATTCTCTTTCCTATATCCCCAAGTTCCGTTCCCCTTGAGGTGAGCCAGCTGAAAAGACACCATCTGCATTCCACAGCTCTGATGTATGTTTGGTGGCACCCCAGGATTTCCCCATTCCCCACATGTTTAGGCAAAAGTCATTTTAATTTTTCACTTCATTTCAGTATTTCTGAATGCTACTTACCGCGTAAGATTGCATTTTCAGACTGCCTTGATCAGTAAAGGATTTTCAGTTGTGCTGGCCCCTCTCTCCACTAGATCCCCAGGCGGAACAGCTGCAAAACTTAATCTAGCTTTTGGTAATGAATTCATTCATCTTATTTGTATGCAACTCAGGCAGACTAACCCCAACTTTAAAGGAAAATGAATGCTGATCTTTTTAAAGAGAGTGAATATGGAGCAGCCTGATCCCTGAGAGGCTCCAAGAGATTGAAGTTGTTCAAGTCTCACCCCCCAACCCCCGGCCTTAAAGGGTAAGGCCGCACAATCAGGAACCTATTTGACCATCCCGTCAATCAGAAAAGCTGCACAGACCTCACTCACCCAGCCTGATTAGCCGGATGGACTTCTCTTAAGATGGTAAAAAGAGCACTATTAAAAATCAGCAGCTCTGCTCAGTCTCTTAAACTTTCTGAGCCTCAATTTACTCATCTGTGAATTAGGATGAGTTGAAACATAAGCATCTACAACCCTGCTTCTTCAACTTTTGGGTGCATTAAAAGTACCCAGTGTGGTGTGTTGGTTTGTTATGAGTTCAAATCCACTCGTTTACGACTTAAGTGACATGGTTTTGATCTACTTGTTTATCACTTGAGTGAAGTTGTTTTTCTCTAAGGGAAAATTTGGGAAGCCAGGTCAAGATGATATTGGCAGAATTGTTGTGCTAGGGAATGCTTATCGCTATGAATATACAGAGGAGCTACTCTGGTGTAATGCACATCTAAACTTTAAATACCAAGAATTTGTGAGGACTTACGGAGAGTGTTGTCTGGGCAAGACGACTCTTTGCTGATCTAAATAGCTCTCCAAAGATCTTGAGACACTTGCTCCTTCCATAGCCTCTTGGTTGGCCGTGGTGGTAAACCGTGCAGCAGACTCGGGAGAGAAGGGACACCTGTTTCAGCCTTAGCAAGGCTACTCCTTGCAGACAGTGGTGCAGGCCATACAGAGATCTCTGCATTAATAATAACCTTTGGAGGAGCCCACTTTGCCTTCCAATACCAGTACCATCGCCCGTTAGGTATGTGCCCCCAGCAGCAACAGACCTTAGCTAGAAGCTGATTCACAGTTTTTAGTTTTAATAAGATACATCACCCTATCTGCTTTTGGCTTGTGCAATGTTACTATTAAAACTTATAATTCTGGGGTGCCAGGGCGGCTCACTCGGTTGAGCACCCAACTCGATTTCAGCTCGGGTCATGATTCCAGGGTCATGGGATTGAGCCCCACATGTCGGGCTCCACACCGAGTATGGAGCCTGCTTGAGATTCTCTCCCCTGTCTCCCTCTGCCTCTCTCTCTCTCACTCTCTCTCAAAAAAATTATAATTCCCACAATAAACCTGTGTTACATAAATTATTGACAAAAACAGATCTCAGTCTCTGAGCATAATTTGCCCCCTGAAAACACTCAGAGAGCTTGTTAAAACACTGACTGCTGGGCTCGCCCCCAGAGTTTCTGAAGTGATATGGGAAAGTGTGCTGGTATAAAGACCACACTTTCAAAACATTGAGCTTTAAACCTCCTTTTAGCTTTATTATTGTACTGTAGAGTGTGCAAAATTCAAGTTACAGAAATTTTGAATTTTAATATTAATTCTATATGTAAAATAGCTTTTGCTAGTTTTTTATAAGCATGCATATTATCAGACTGTGTTGCTGCATTGTAGTTAAGGATAATTTATATTTACTCTCATTATTTGCCTTTAATAGTGAACAAAAGGTCTTGGCACACAGTTTATTTTTCTCTTCAAGTGAATATTTAATATGCAAGGTCAGTGTTCTAAGTATGCAGTAAAAGTGGCCATTTATGTGTTCATGAGCATTAGAAAGAAACGTTCAACTCCAAAAATATGCTTGGTTGACCAGTTCCTTACTTCTAGAATGCATTAATTCTTTTGGTTGAAGACTGGATTTCTATTAAAATGCAAATGTCCCAGAATATAATAGAAATAAACAAACAAATCTTGTCAATCACCTGTTACTGCAAGTGATTTTCTCAAATTATTTCATGAGCCCCAGGTTTGATAGGAGCAGGAAAGTGGAGTCATAGGCATGATTCACCAGAGGTGGCCTCACCATGACAGGAAAAGGAGATGCCATATTGGGAAAGTTCAACACTGAAAAAGTTCACCAACGTCACCATTTGGCCTAGGCCTGGACTGGTCTAGACATCTAGCAAGGCCTTCGCTCAGTAGGCTAAACCCTCTCAGCGATCTGAAGTTAAAGACTGTGGAATCAAAATGAATAAAAGCTCCATGGATTCAGATTTACCTAATAAAAGATGGTGTCCTCAAAATTCATGTGGTTCCCTGAACATGTTACTGATGACATCTATATAATATAGTATTCTGTCTTCTGGACCACAAGTTACCTGTCCATTTGGTAGAAATGGTTAGGGCAATGGCTTCTGCAATCAAGGATGGAAATCTAAGATCCAACCATTCTCTGTGGCACAGAAAGGAGTTAAACATTGCAGATCTCTGCGTATATGCTATAAATGAGAACAAGCAGAATGAAATTTAGCAGCTGTGTGTTCTCCTGAGTGCTTCTTATTACCTTATAACTTGTTTCTTTCTCTCTAACTAGAAAGCATTAGAATATTTGAGAACTCCTGGGGCCTGGAATGTCTTAGGCTACCTTATCCATTTGAACCCAAAATACACTCTCTGTTACAAGCAAGGCAAATTTGTGAAAGAAAAACAAGCAAAATGTTGAGCATAAAAGAAGTTGGAGTATGCATAAATCAGACAACCAAAATCATGAATTCCCATAAAAATAACATCACAAAAGCCCGCCTATGTATAGCTAACAAAGATGGTATACTCTGTGATCTTGCCATGACATTGTATCTACTTAGCATATCATTAAAGCAAGGTATATTTCCAAGATAACAAAATGAGCAGACATTTAATTTGATTTCAGTAAATATGGGTTAGAATCCCTGCTGCTACCTAACTGCTCTAAAATTAGATGCCAGTGACACAATCCTAGAAGAAGCATACCTTTAACTTTGGGTAGCAAAGCCTTTGGGTTGCTGAGATAGAGGGAACTCTTTCTGCTAACTGCCATTTTGCTTTGTACACAACTCTATTACCATGATATAAAGCCCACAGGGCTATAAGTAGCGATCATTGCCTCCACTGTGCAAGAACTTTGGCGCTGGGCTGCCAGGGCTTAAATCCTAGCTCTGCCACTGAAAGACTGTGACTTCAGCAACATATGTAAACACTGGGTGCCTGTTTCTTCAACTGTAAAATCAGAGAACAATAGTATCTACGTAATGGTGTTATTGTGAGGATTAAGTGACTGAAACACTAATACACGTAAAGCACTTAAAACAGTGCCTGGCACACACTAGGTGCTAAATAAACATTAGCTATTGAAAGCTGATCATTTCTGCTGTCTTTCTTCTGCAAGTCTCTCCATGATCATAAATGTGTCCATGGGCTCCCCTTGGGAATGAAAATCCTTGTTCAAAGAGAAACTATTCATTCAAAGACAAAACTCTGCTTGCAAAATGCTAACACACAACGAGACAGGTGCCTTCAAGACACACAAGAGAATAGACCAACACGGAGAAATGTCCAAAGACTGCCCACAACCCAAAGCCAGCACTCCAGCTGGCCTGCAAAGGTCTGCTTTGAGAACTCACCATTCAGGGCTTATGGATCAACCACATTACAAAATATGGTTGGGGGAACTGAACTCAAGATGAAATCTCAGATCTACCGCTTAAATGCCTTGCAGCCTTGGGAAAGTTGCTTACCTTCCCTAAGCCTCAGTTTCTGAAGTTCTAGAATGGCGATGGTCATGCCACCTCGCAGGGTGAGTGTGAGTGCTAGAGAAATGCAGCATGAACTGTGGGGCCTCACACCGTTGTTCAGCAGCAAAGGGAAGGCCGTTTCCAAAGGGAACCCCTGTGCTGCTAACCTGTGAGCCAAGTATTCACACTAGGTCGGACTCTTTTGTCTCTCTAGCTAGACCTCCGTGTACATTTTTCCCCTAAGTTTAACAGCAAATTTTTATCATTACTGTTAATAATAACAATAGCAACCTGTGCTTTAGTACTTACCATGTGCTGCTTGCTGCTTTGCTCCGTTTCTTGATCATAGGAACTGATGCATTGGGAGCTATGTACATATAATCTATTATTGTCTATATATGAAGTGTACATTTATACATTACCACAACACATGTATATATATCCTTCACATATGTTTATGTCCACGTGTGCAAGTAATGTGTATATGCATGTGTGCATACACACATATACACACACGTACATGTACATAATTTTTAAAGATTTTTTAAATGCCTACTCCAAGACCTATTCTTAGGAAGCTAGGCAGATGTGGATTTCAAAGAAACTTCCCTCTGTGAGTTAGTATTAAAATAATGAGGTGCTGCTTTTTGGATTCAATTGTCTCTTTATTGTCTCTTCAGGCTGAACTTGGTTGTAAGGTCACACAATTTTGTCGAATCAGCTCAATTTGTTCCTTTAAAGTCTTACCATCTTTCCCACTGATGTGACTTTAAGTGAGAACAGTTCAGATCTTGTAAGTTGGTGACATCCTCAGGTCCTCTGGGCTCTAGATCACTGCTGAACCCCTCGACCTACCCCACCCTCTCAGCTTTTACAGGAATGTTAATGGTCAGCCCCTTGACGCTTTCTATCTACTTGTATCTACTTGTATCTAGTTCCCGAGTCATTATTCACCTTAGAATGTCAGGAGCTCAGGCATTAAAATTCAGGCCCCATATAGTCCACCTACTGGTAAACCTGATGTCCATTAACCTCACCTGAAGTCATGCAGCTCAGAAAAGGCAGAGAGAAAGCTTCAGTTCACTCAGAGAGAGTCTACTGAAGTCCTTCAGGGCAGCTCCCACGTTGTCTTATGAAGCCCACAGTAAAACCAAAGACCGTGCAAAGGCCATAGAATTTATTTTTACTAGAATTGTCTCCTGAGCTACAAGGAGCAATAATGGTGAACTAGCAGGAGCTTGAATATTTTACAAGAAAATTTTCTACTCACAATAATTGAGTTGTTCAAGCTATGTCCCTACCTTCCTTGTCTCTGTTTCTCCTAAATGTTCCAGCTCTTGAACACACATGCAAGCTCTGTGTGTACGCATATGTTTATGTGTTTGAGAAAAATCTTCAGAGAAAAATATAAGAAATAGTACAACAAACAATCCCATAACATATTAACTACTGGAAAAATAGCATTGACTATTAAAAATATCCTGAGAGGGGACGCCTGGGTGGCTCAGTCAGTTAAGCGGCCGACTTCAGCTCAGGTCATGATCTCGCGGTCCGTGAGTTCGAGCCCCGCGTCGGGCTCTGTGCTGACAGCTCAGAGCCTGGAGCCTGTTTCAGATTCTGTGTCTCCCTCTCGCTGACCCTCCCCTGTTCATGCTCTGTCTCTCTCTGTCTCAAAAATAAATAAAACGTTAAAAAAATTTTTTTTTAAATATCCTGAGAAACTTAATAGAAGACCATGAGGGAAAGGGAAAAAAAGTTACAGAGAGGAAAGGAGGCAAACCATAAGAGAGTCTTAAAAACTGAGAATAAACTGAGGGTTGATGGGGGGTGGGAGGGAGGGGAAAGTGGGTGATGGGCATTGAGGAGGGCACCTGTTGGGATGAGCACTGGGTGTTGTATGGAGACCAATTTGACAATAAATTTCATATTAAAAAAATAAAATAAAATAAAAATATTTTGTTGTATATGCTTTGGACTTTTTATTTTATAAAATAAAAATAGGTCACATTGCAATCTTCTCTGACCATTCTCTCTGAATCTATTAGCATTAATTAGCATGTATATACTTCTAGTCCAGTTTTTATACTTTAACATATGTGTGTGTGTGTGTGTGTGTGTGTGTGTGTGACCATTAAAAATATGGTATAGTATATATCATTTTTTTTAATTTTTTTAACGTTTATTTATTTTTGAGACAGAGAGAGACAGAGCATAAACAGAGGAGGGTCAGAGAGAGGGAGACACAGAATCTGAAACAGGCTCCAGGCTCTGAGCTGTCAGCACAGAGCCTGACGTGGGACTTGAACCCATGGACCGCGAAATCATGACCTGAGCCGAAGTCGGCCGCTTAACCGACTGAGTCACCCAGGCGCCCCTATATATCATTTTTTTTAATTTACCTAGATGATATCATCCTTTATCATTCTGCAAGTTTCTATTTTCACTCAACATTCTGTTGTGATGTATACATATGGATATACACGGATCTAGTTATTTATTTTTAATTGCCCAAGGTCACATGATACATTAGTGTAGGAGAAATAAAACCTGCCCATTTTACCACTCATGTACAAGAGGCTAGGAACTCCAAACCATAATCAGCACACAGCAATGCTCTTGGGGAAAAAAAAGCATCAGTTAATATTTCCCAAACTGTAGTACTGTCTGAGAGTGTTCATGCCCTACACCTAGCTACATAAATAAATTAAAATCACAAAGGGGTACTACCATTGCCAAATTCACAAATGAATTGGGAATAAAAATTTAACACTTGAAATAATTAAAAGATAATGAAATAGATTCTTAAGGGTATTTTTTTAAGGATAAAATCATTTCAGAGCTGGGAGAGAACACCATGGACAGGTACAGTTAGAGAAGTCTTTCTAGAAGAGGCAGTAATTGGGACAGGCAATGAAGGCTGGTGAAAAGCTCAAATACCATAAGAGAATGGGAGAGATACTACAGACTGGGAACATAATTATAAAAAAAAAAAAAGGTTTACAGGTTAGAATAAATATGGAGTATGTAGAATAATCCTGAATGGAGCAGGAAACAGCTCTTAGAGGTTAAGGTAGGGTAAACGTGGAGATTTACCATAGGAATTAGAGGAAGGGTAGGGTGAACGTGGAGAAATCTGCAAACCAGATGACCAGCCTGTGGTTGTTACCAATATGGAGCCCTTTAAGGACATCCATGTAGGCTTGGCTCTAACTGCTCTACCTGCAGCTCCTAGGATGTTCCAGGCCTTCTCACACTCCTGTACCTTTGAACACACTCTTCCCTCAGCCAGGAATGCCATCTCTGACCTCTTCAGTGTTCATCTCAGGCAGCATAGCCGCAAAGCCTTCCCTGACAAATGTCCCCTGCCCAGAATTAGGTTCTCCTTCTCCTTCGTCTCACATACTCTTATATCTTGGGCTTCCTTCTAGCATAGAACTTGTCAAAATGTGTTGTAATTATGTTTAGCTGTCTTTACCATTAAATTATAAAGTCACTGGGAAGAAGGACTTTGACTTATTTACCTTTGTGCTCCAGAATATAACATGTCATCTGTTTCAATTATTGTTTGAATCAATGCCTTAATTAATGATTCCTTAAAGAATATGTATACTCATATAATTTCCCATATTTTAAAATATTTGCATGTAAATATTACCCACTTAGGCTAAAACAGACTCATTATTTTGATGCCTCTTGACTTTTAGAATATTTCTCACTAGAAAAAAAATTATAGGCCACACAAAGAACTGTCAATAATACATGAAATTAGTGATGTAAATTCTGAAAGGTAAATCGAAGTTCTATTTGTCCTGAAATTGTACAAAAACTTAAAACCTTCTCATCTATAGAAAAGAAAAACTACCAAAACTTCGACGTAACAGACTCTGACACTTCAATCATGCCATCTTCAAATGGATATATTGTTAAAAAAGAAAAAAAATTGAAATTTCCCATAAAATCTACTCATAAAATATTAATTTGTCCAAACCATCGTTTATCCAAAAAGTGTGTTTTGAGTTCTGGCCCCGGGGATACTGAGTGAGTAAGCCAAATGCCCCATTCATATGGAGCTTATAGTCCAATGGATGGGAGATACAGAAACAAATAATGAATAAATAAATGCAATCATTGCAGAGTATAGCAAGTCATGAAGAAACAAGAAACAAAGAAAAATCACAGAGTGGGTGGGCCAGCCATTAGATCTGTGGTCAGTAGTCTCATCTTGGAAGAGGATAAGCAGCCCTGGGCCAAGGCTTTGAGGGAGAAGACATTCCGGGCAGAGGCAGTGGAGGGGAAAGGCTAGGAATGCTCAAGAAAGCACAAGATCCCATGTGCCTGAGGGTGGGGGGGCAGCATGACAAGAAATCACAGAGGCGGGCAGAACCAGAGCAGGCAACCCTAGTGAGAGGTATGGATATTTTTCTAGGAAAATGAGAAGCCATGAAGGGGTTTTAACAGCAGCAGCATAATCGTACATCGAGCACCTGCTAAGTGCCAGACATGGTGCAAAGGGTGGAAGTAAAGAGCATTAATCTGAAGGCACTGCCTGGGTTCAAATCCTGGCTCTGCCACTTGCCAACCATGTGACCTTGGGCAACCAAGTGACCCACTTAGCCTCTGGGCACAGCATAGGGTGGTGTGAAGATTGAATTAGTGATCAGAGATTAGTGATTAGTGATTAGTAGATAAGAGCCTGACACACCATAAGTGCTTTATATATGTTTTAATTAAAACCTGTGAATATGTCAGGGTTTCCCAACACACTTAAAATAATACCCTAAGTCTTTCTTTTGGCTTACAAGGCCCTACATGATATGACTCCTTATCTAACCTCATTTCCTATGACTCTTCCCTTTCCTACCAGCTTTTAGTCATTTCCCAAGCACACCAAGTCTGTTCCAGTCTCGGGGTTTTCTTTGTTGTTCCCACAACCTAGAATGCTCTTCCCCGAGAGAAAGGCATGGCTTGCTCCCACTGCTCATTCATGGCTCCTCAAATGTCCCCTTTAGACAAGAAGCCCCACCTAATACCCCTTCACTTCCTCTACTCATCCTGCTGCACTTTGCTTCTATCACTGCTTAGGAGCTGACGCTGTCTTTTATATTTCTATGTTGAGTTGTTCATTGTCTGTGTCCTCCGTGGAGGCAGAGACTTTATTTTTACACTGATATCCTCACTACCCAGAAAACAAATAGACGAATGAGTTAATGAATAAACCACTGCATGACCTCATTTGATACTCACAATTCCATACGTGTATCCTCGTTACACAGGTGACAAAAGAAAGGCCTAGTGAGGAGAAGCGAGCTGTCCATGCTTGGTTGCATCCACTCCCGGGGTCTCATTCACGACAGTGCCCAGTCTGTGCCTGACTTTGCACCACCCACCCACTCTCAGCCATGCCCACACAGATGAATGAAGCTATACTGGTGCCCAGCCCATGATGATGTTTCTAGCACTTGGCAATTCCTGTCAGGGAAAGGGGGGCAGTCCCTCATACTTCTGCCAAATTTCACCCCACCCCGGAGTGATATCCATGTCAGAGTGGTACCTCAAGCTCTACTGAGTTCTCCCTTCATCAGACATACATGCCGCTCTCCTGCCAAATCATTGCCAGCTGAGCCACCACTTTCTCCCCACTCCCAGCTCTTTTTCCTCTTGATCTTTTCTGGGTGGACTCAAAGATGCAGACCGCATTGGAACGAGGGAGCTATGAATAGACAACCTCCCTTGATGCCTTTCCCTAGCTGCCTACGATCTTCAATAAAAAGGCTACCTCATTCTGCCAGCAACCTGTTGGTGGTACCTGACCTTCTGTGGTTTGATCTTTTCTCAGCCTGTCTTTGCAATCCCCTCAAACCTGGTTTCCCTTTCAGTGCCCAGCATACTGATTTATTTTGAAAGAGCACTATCGGCTGTGTCTTCTCTGCTCCATAAGTTAATCAATAACTGAGTCCAGCCCAGCAGTGGCTCAACTAATATTCCCCTTCTGCTCACCCCAGCCTTCCAACTCTGCTTTGCCCTGAGTTATGAAAGCATTGAGTTCCAGGGCCTGGGAGGGCAAGGTGTACCAGGAAAGCAGAAATGCAAGAGCAGATCAATCAATCTGCAGAAAGTAGGGTAAACCCAACTTCCTTTTGAGGGCAAACCTCTACTCTCTTAGCTCTTTCAAAAGGAAATACGGAAAGAAAAATTCATGCTGCTTCCTCTCCCCCCATTTCCATGGACCCCTGAACATCCTGTGAAGAGATGTGATAGCTAGACACTTCCACCCCAGCTGAAGGAACTATTTCAGGCTCCACCTCCCACTTACTTCTCCAAGCCTGCAATCTGTGGGCTCACCAGGCTTTTCATCACATTGGCTTTAAAATCTAGAATTTCTCTCTCTGCCTAGCCCCTTCAGGCTCATGACTGAAGCAGCCACATAATATTTTGAGATATTAATTTAGGTAGATTTCTTTCCTGTGCTTTCCCCTTTTTCTTCCTTCATCAAAGCAGGTAGCCAACTCTTTGATTCATTGCCTTAGGGCAGGTACATAGCAAAGTACAAAACAAGAAGCCTGTTAGATTTTCTGGTTTGTGTTTCCTTAACCCCAAACACACTGAAGAGGAGAAGGTCTGACAGAAGACGCAGAGGGGCTTGGGAGAAGTAGCAAATACCTGGCGGGATTTCCCCGGGCAGGGGAGAGAGAGTGATGGGCACCCAGAAGAACAGGATGACAGCATGGTCTTCTCTGAGGTGGCCACTGGTGGCACAAAGACCTCAGAAAGAGGTGGTTCCATGGGCATCTAAGGGGACAGAACCCTAAGCATGGAGGGTCCTGACTCTGTCAAATGCCCATATCCCATGTGATGTGGAAACAGAGAGCTACCAGATGTCAGGAGACACTGAAGGTTTGGATAGTGAGGATGCCAGCGATGGACACAGTGGACTTCGAAAACTTTTTTTTTTTTTTTTTTTTGGTGCAATCCCAAGGGGAAGAAGGAACTCCAATGACAGATGTGCCACTATCTGAACAGGATGGGCGTTCAGGGTCCCAAATCAAGTTGGTTTTTTAAAAAACAAAATGACATTGCTTCTACAATGGGGTTTATTGGAATGAGTTCAAACACAGATTTAGACAACCTCCTGGCTTTTCAATATGCTTTACCCCAGATGTTATTTCTTAAATCTACCCAAGGTGCACCTCAAGTCCAGGCACTGCCAGCAACCTGCATGGAGATTCCATGCCCGACTCCAGACCAAAGGCTCACTCCTGCTTTGCTAGAGTGCAGAGGGAACATCTTCAGACAGACATATTAATTCACTAAGGGTTACTGTGTTAAGTAGTTAATTTTTAATTTCCTTCATGTCAATTGGCACCTTGAATCCATCATTCCCAGAACTCAGTTAAGGCTGTCTCCAAGAGGAAAAGCTCAGCTATCCAAATCCTTCTTCCTCTACATAGAATCACTTTCCTGGGGATTCTATATTAAAATGTCCTTCAGATCTATCTTTTTTATCTCCACCACCATAATCCTTCAGAACTTTACTAGTCTTTGCTAATACTATATTAGTACATGTCGATAGACATGTCATGAGCATTTAAATGAATATGCAATAGCAGTGAGGTAAAGAACCATGTAGCATGTATTTTCTTATATGAATTTAAATGAAGTTCTAATATTTATGATCGGAATTTATTTTGTAGAAAGAGCCTTAAATGTGATATGACTCTCCATGTTACTATTTTCTTACATATATCTGTTATCTTTGCATGCAATGGGGTTTGGACACCGTTTTACCCAAATGCTAACATTAGTTGAGGTAAATTGGCATGGTCAAGAAATTTGTCTTGTGACAAAATACCCAGCCTGTCAACCAGTCATTTGGACTCAGTTCAGCTTGGGAGGCCAGCCAAGGTCAATAGTTGCTATCTAATAAAGTCAAAGGTCTTTCTAATTAATGCTGCAACAATCACAGATTTGCAAAAATGCACCCTGGAAAAAAAAGTTGATGCTAGAATTGACATGGTTATTCTTTCTTGGTGGAACTGTATTTGATCAGAAAGCTTGCCAGAAATTCTTATTCCTTTTTCAGCACTACAGCAGCCAGGGAAAGGGGGTTTGTTTCAGTGGATGTGAATTCGTTAGATTATATTTCAGTAATGTGAAGATGGTAGGTTTTGGTGATTAATGGCAGGAAATTTGGACATAGTAACTTATAAGAACCTATAAAATATGACACTGACATCGAGCAGACATGGGAGTGTAGGGCGTGTTGGCAAGCCTCAAAACCAGCATCCTCCAGCAAGGAAAAAGAGACCAGCCTTCTTGTGCCAGAAGAGCAAGGAAGGGAAGCAGATGCTTCATTGAGAGCCACATGCCTCCACTCTTCCAAGTTTGGATGTAACAAATGACATTTTCAATATTCATAGGGTGGGGAAGGTAACCACTACATTCCCAAAATGATTTTTTACCTTTTAGTCATTTGCTATCTATTTATGCTGTCACAAGGAGGTGGCAAAACAGATTTTTTTGAATTTTACATTGACTCCCAGTACAGATATATTTGCAACCAACTTTCTATTGATTCTTCATAGCTACAATAGTTTGTACTTGTCATGTATCCTTTTTTCCTGGTTTGTACTCACCCCCTCACCATCCTAACAGAACAGATGTTATATCTAATGTTTTATTTTATGTAACTGTAGAGCTACAGATGATTCATGGGCTTCACTTAGGACATGCTCCTGATGGACTAGCTGTTCTCTTCCCTGAGACCTCTACCTGGGCATCCAGCAGCCAGTGCAGTCCAACCTATTCTGTCCCAGGGCCTCCATTCCCATCCATGCAATTAACCCCCAGGCTTGGCAGTCAGTGTTTGCAAATCATCTTCTGTGATTTTTATTTCACCCTGTGCTATCTGAAGCAGAACTCATTATCTTAAAGTTCCATCATCTAAAACTTGCAGATATATGCTCGTTGTCTGTTCTTTTATCTAGACTAAGTGTTTTAGGCAATGGGGCCTCTGCGGAGTAAGTGCTTTCATGTGGAGAACCTCTCCTGTAGCTCATCCATTCCATTCCCTTAAAAAAAAAATGGGTCTTTTAAAGATGAAGGAAAAAAAAGAACAGTTTCAGTATTAAAAGTATACTAAGGATCAGAGATTTTAATATTAATTAGGGGAAAATTGTGACTCTTCTTCCCTCTCCCTCTTCCACAATGATCTTTTCTAAGCTCTCTTTCTTAATTTATAATTCTTGAAGTCAAATACCTTCCAATACTTTGTCAGGGTGTCCTAGGCTTCTAAGACCAAGAGAATAATGATCCTGGTCAGAAACTTGGCAGAGTTTGGAAAGGCACCTATAAATCAAGTTGAACATTTTTGATAAAATATATAAAGGTAAATTGGTAGACAAATGATGGCTAGATATGGATTTATTAGCACAGGCAGAATTGCAAGGATATATACCAAAATGCTAGCAGTACTTATCACTAAGGAGTATACTTCCAATGATTTCTATCATCTTATGTAAGCTTTTTGTAAAAAACCTCATTGTTTTCAGGGCGCCTAGGTGGTTCAGTCGGTTGAGTGTGTGACTTTGGCTCAGGTCATGATCTCATGGCTTGTGGGTTCAAGCCCTACATTGGGCTCTGTGCTGACAGCTCAGAGCCTGGAGCCTGCTTCAGATTCTGTGTCTCCCTCTCTCTATCTCTCCCTCTCCCCTTCCTCCATTCATGCTGTCTTTGTCTCTCAAAAATAAATATCTAAAAATTTTTTAAAAACTTCATTTTTTTGAGCAATTAATGCTCACAGCAAAGTTGAGGGTAAGGTACAGATATATTATGTACATACCCTGCCTCCACTCAACATAGTTTCCCCCAATATCAACATCCCACAACAGGGACTTGCATTTGTTACAACTGATGACCATACATTGACACATTATCATCATCCAGAGTCCATAGTTTACCTTAGGGCTCCCTCTTGGTGTTGTGCATTCTATGGGTTTGGAGAAATGTGCAATGACATGTTTCCAACATTATAGTATCATATAGAGTGTTTTTACTGCCCTCTGTGTTCTGCCTATTCATCCCTCTCCCTACCCCCACCCATATTTCTTTGTGTTTTTTTTTTCCAGTTTTCTTCTACAATGAGAAATTGTAGTTTGCAATGAGAAAAAAATGTTTTAGAGTAAAATAAAAACAGAAATGGTCTAAAAAAACTTGGAAAATCCAGAGAGTGGATAAGATTCCAACCACCACTTGGACTTCTTATGTAATTTTTCAAGAGAGAATGTAGAAACTGCTGACATTCTTAAGTCTAGGTCTAGAAATGGACAATATCACTTCTGCTGTATTCTGTTGGGCAAAGCAATCACAAGTGAGCCCAGGTTCAAGTATGCTGCAGAGACGGAGATTATGCCTCTCCGTGTGGGAATGACATGTGTATACACACAGGAAAGGAACTGAAGGAACTGTCATTTTTTAAGATAATTACCATATATTTCCAGAAGGATCTGATAGGGAAGAGAAGTTAAAAGTCTCAGTGTGTTGGCTTCTACCTGATTCTTCAGAGGAACTCTGGAGAGAGAGAGAGTCATGTCTCAGAGTTGTCTCAGCCTAAGAGATTACAGTGAAATGTTCTCACACCAAAAAGTTATTCGTCAACAGGGTAGATGAACCCGATTAAAAAAATAGGCAAAGAATGTTAATAGACATTTCTCTAAGAAAGATATAAATGGCCAATAAGCACATTTTAAAAACTATTCCACGTCATTAGTGATCAAGGAAATGTAAATTAAAACCACAATGAGATATGACTTCACACCCACTAGGATGACTAGAATTAAAAAGTCACATAATAACAAATGTTGGTGACAATATGGAAAAATCAGAACCCTCATACACTAAGGATAGGAAAATGTAAAATGGTGTGTGGCCACTTTAAAAAATAATCTGGCAGTTCCTTAAGCAATTAAAATAAAGTTACCTTATGACCCAGCCAAGTCTACTCCTCAGTATGTGTACAAGGGAAATGAAGGCACATGTGCACAGAAAAACACATACATGAATGTTTATAGCAGCATTATTCACAGTAGTCAAAAAGTGGAAACAATCCACATGCTCACTGGTTGATGAATGAATAAATAAAACGTGGTACATCCATGCAATGGAATATTATTTGGCCACAGAAAGGAATAAAGCACTGAAAGGAAGAAAGCACTGGTACCTGGGTGAACCTCAAAAAACATGGGTGAACCTCAAAAAACATGCTCAGTAAAAGAAGCCAGTCACAAGATATCACATATGATCCAATTCATATGAAATGTCCAGAATAGGTGCAAATACATAGAGACAGAAGGTTGATTAGCAATTGCTTAGAGATGGAGGTGGATAGAAGGTTAGTTGCTACAGAGTATGGGTTTTGTTTTTGAGGTGATGAAGATGTGCTAAAACTGACTGTGGTGGTAGTTGTACACATCTGTGAATATACAAAAACCACTGAAGTGCACATTTAAATGGGTGACGTGTATGAGATGTGACTTACAGTTCAATAAAATTATTTTTGTTTAACTGGCCAAAATCATGGAAAACAAAAGCAAAAGCTTGAGGGGAAGGTTTAGGGTAGGTAATAAAACTCTTTGGCACCTCCAGTTGTCTGTAGTTGGGGCAAAGTGGCTGGCATAGTCCAAGAGTGGTCCTCAGAAGAATGACCATGGTGTGTGCTCTTGAGAACACATTGAAGGTGTAGGGATAGAGAGGGGAAGAGGTTCAAAGAAATGGTAAAAAGAGCTCCCAGGGTATGTAAACTGGATCAGCTTGAGGAATGTACCATTCCTTAACCAATCACCATGATCAAGAAGACACCAAATTGTGATTGTCCACGGCTAGGTCGTATGCCCACCCCAAAAGTAGACCAAAGAGAAGCGAAGAGGGAGCCTGTGAAAGAAAAGTGAAGTACCTGCATCAGAAAGGAAAGGAAAGCTGAGCAAGTGGCAAACAAAACATGCCCACTCTAAGAAAGCAGGTTTGAGGGTTCAATCTCAGGAATTTTAAAAGTTGAATGGAAAAATCTTCCCCAGAAGTGACTAAGCTTCCTGTACAAGAAGTATGCAGACAATGATGTGGTTGCCTGAGGGGTCTAAATGGATGGCCCTGAGGTAGGCAGCTTTAAAAGAATCCCCAATGACTCAATCCCCCAGCATTCATGCCCTTGTGTAATCCCTTCTTCTTGACTATGGGCCTGATTTACTGACTTGCTTCTAGAGAAAAAGACACAGCAAAGATGATGGGAAGTCACTTTGGAGATTAGATGACTTCCATATTGGGTGCCTTCTCTCCCTTTCTTGACCTCTTGTTCACTTGCTCACTTATTCTGAGGGAAGCCAGCTGCCAGCTTCTCTGTGGAACCCTTGTGGAGGGAACTGATGTCTCTGGCCAATAGCCAGTGAGCACCCAGGACCTGTCAATAGCCCTTATAAATAAGTTTAGGAGCAGATCCTCCCCCTGTGAGCCTTGAGACAATGGCAGCCTCAACTGACACTTTAATTGCAGTCTTGTAAGACACCCTGAGCCAGAGGCACCTGAGCCTTGTCAGTTTCCTGCCTTCGCCTCTGTGAGATAATCAGTGTTTGTTCATTATAGCTGCTAAGTTTTGGAGTACTTTGTAACACAGCACAGCCTTTAAAGCCCCTTCTCATCCTAATATTACATTAGTTTGAGAATCTATTTTTTCAAAGGAACTATTATTGTGGGATGAGTGTGCATGTGTCTATCTGTGTGAACACAACTGTGTGTTTGTATGTGCCTCCATGTATTTTTGAAGGGGAGGCCAGGAAGGTGATGCATAGACAAGGAAAAAGGACAATAATTTCAGACTCCAGACCATTTCGATGCTGATATATCCTGGCTCTGCCTAGTAACACACTGGTTTCTGCGAACAGAACTTGCTTCATCTTTCAAAAAGAAGGAAAGTGTGGCTGTGACAATGGTCACTAAAGGACTAGAGCTATCTCTCTTAACCATGTCTCATGCCCTGAGATTGCAGCCAGCCCCTGAATTTGAGCAAGCCAAATTAGCAACCTCCCAAAAATTGTTTAAAGTGTAATCAGCATTACTTAGACTTTTTTTCTGATTAGTATGGGATTGGTCATGAGCTTCTCGAGGACCATTTATCTCACTAATTCTATTCTTTGCTCCACAAGGATATGTTAGCCTCCTTTTCTGCCCAGAAATCTATGGCTGCCCATTCTAAAGCCATAAATTATGCAGGAAGCTCTTCTGTGCAAAGATCAAACCTGGATTACTACATGGCTTTTATTCATGCCCAAAGCATGCAGCCTGTCTTGCCCTGGAGAGAGGGGCCCTCCCCCCAGCAGGAGCTACAGAAACATTGTTGACATGATCAGAAGCCCAGTTTCACTCCCGCTTCCCTCCTGCCCCCAACAATTAGCCTCACTCAGAATGTCAGCTCGCCCTTATCCTAACGGTATACAATCACAAAAGAACAAGAGCTGGCATCTCAGAGCAGTGAGTGAGGGCCTGTCTAGGATTCTTCTCCTCCAACGATAATCAAGTGACCCCTCCCCCCCACCCAAGGTGGCAGAGGCCATCATCTTCATCACCTGAGGCTTTCCAGGGAAGGACTTCCAGAAACTGATCCTAGGGTGGTTGGAGGTCATACAGGAATCAGGAATCCAAGGATCCAGGAGTTTTTCAGGTTTGCCATTCAGATAGCCATGTGGAGGGGCCACAGTATGGATTTCTGCTCCAGCCTGAGTGAGGATGAGCCCTGGGTGTCAGTAGATCATCCAGTTCGGAAACAACGTGGGGCAAAGCACTGGAGGGAAGGCCCATTCGGGGAATAACCTCTGGTCTGTGCTCCCTGGCTCCACCAGGAATTTTGAGCTATCACAAAATAATTCTTCCCCTGTGGTCTGCAGTCAAACTAAGAGACAAAAAGTCTGGTAATGTGGGCAATAGGACCTCCAGGGAAGGAAGATCTGGGTTTCAGTCCTGAAACTTTCTTGGATCAATTTGTCTTCGTCAAACTTCTTTTTTTTTTTTTTTTTTTATAGCAATAAAGCTAAACCCACTGAAATTAGCTTAGGCCAAATAAGGTCTCAAGTATAGGTCTTCTATAGAACCCAAGGCAAATGAGTAGAATTGAACCCCAGAAAAAACTCGAACTGGAAACTAGAAGGTGACCAAGATCCAAGACAGCTTTTCTCTCTCTTACTCCTTTCTACTCCCTCCACCTCCCCCCCACCACACCCCACAACCTCTCCCCACTCCCCTCTTCATGTTCTCTCATCTAGCAATGCTGTATGACTATCATTCCTGCCTGCTTGTGCATGCCCACATGAGTTGGCCCTCCAAGTGCAAATGTTCTTAAGTTACAACACTGCTGAACTGACAAGTATTGCTGAATTCCATTTGTAAACTCCCAGATGAGAGACGCTGACCAGACAGATGGGGTCAGGGTCTGATCCTGGTCCATCACCTGTGGCCTAGAACCAGGGTTGAGGTGAGATTCAGGCTCACACAGCACAAGAGAGCTGTTAGCAACAGGCTCTGAGGATTGGGAAGGGGGTGGTGAAAGGGCAGGCATCAGGAGGGGTCTCAGGCTGGGCACACTGTCACAATGCATACGTTCTAATACATAGCCTGCTTTGATGCAATTCTTTGAAGAGCTGAAACTTCTAGTGCCTAAACTCCTCCCTTGTGAGTTCAGAGTTCTGTGCAACGAAGACAAACAAACTTGGAGTAGGATAACATATCCTAACTTTGCCTTCAGGAAGAGTGGACAATCACTGAGACAATGTAGGAAGACTTTGGTCACAAGATACAGAATAATAAGGACAAGCCTGAAAAAAAGAGGAGTGAGAGCATAGTAACCATTCACTCATACACTGCACCACCCTCTCCCCAGTGTCTAAGCAAGGAGATGGCTGAAGTCTGATGGAGGTGCTTTAATTAACCTATTGAGGCCCAGAGGGAATCATTGATAGCATCATCACTGCACTAAATGGATCAGAAGTTCCCAATGTCTTGCTAAGGTTTTTTTGGATCCCTAAAGGCTTAGAGACAGTCAATGTGCCACCCTAACTACCAAGCTCTCTGCTCTACCACAGAGCAGATGGGGCACTGGGGAGAGGAAGACTCCCTGTGTGGCCAGCAGAGAACTCTTCTAAGGCTATTCACACAAGTGGCAAAGACACTACTCTAGCTTGTACGGAGACATGTGCCCCATATTATACACTCAGGCCCTTTTAGGGATTTCTTACTCTAGTACATTCATGTTGGTTTACTTCCTATCTTAGCCCATACATCATCTCTTTTTCACTGTCCTGTCTTCCTGCAAATGGTTAAAAAATTATATGACCCAAAGACACCATCCTTGGACTGAGGTTTCCTTTGGTATCAGTCACTTTTGAATCAAGTACATTTAGCTGCAGTCTTGCTATTTGTCTAAATTACTGTCTTCAGCAAATGCTTCAATAAAACAGTCTTTTTATTATTCTGATGGAATTCAGCAAACAGTGTCTATGGGACTTTTGTTTTTTGTGAAGTGCTCTGTTGCCAGGATACCCAGGGTGAAGATGTCAAAAGAAGACACATTGAAAGGACAAGCTATAGTGAATATCCCAGACTCAGCCCCATGCATACTAATTATTATGATTTACCCTATGTTGCTTCTGTTTGCTATAGGAAAGATCTTCGAGTCCACAGTTTCTAAATAATAAACTATCCAGAGAATAGAAAACATGTATTATTAAGGAGGGCAATGCATGCTTAACTCCCTTCTTTTTCCTTTTCTCCATTCTTTTAAAATGTGGCACTAGGACCATTAGCGACAAATTCTGGTGTTTCATTAATGCAAGTAGGGAGATGAAAGAGAAATATATTTCTTCACTGACAACTTCAGGAAGAATTCAAAATACAGTAAAAAGGAAAAGGAAAGGAGGAGAGGAACTAAAGCGACTTCTAACAATGGCAGAAAGACTCTGTGGTCACCTAATTATTTCAAAAGCATATATTAAGCATTTTGTTAACAAGCATTTATTAAACACCTTCTATGTACATAGTATGATATTATGGCCTTAAACTTAAACTAGATGCATTTGAAATGACATAGATGTAAAGTCCTATATTCAAATAAATAGAAAATGGAAAAGGCAATTCTACAAGCTCAGAATAAATAGACTCAAGATTATCTTGGTAGTAACTCCCAAGGCCATAGCAGACTTATGATTTATGATAAGCGAAGGGTATGATGTGTGTGGCGATTTAACTTTGCACTGTCTCAGTGGTAGGATCCTGATCACATGAATATATTACACTATTAGAATGTGGGCTAGCCAATTAGATGACACACGATGGAGTATGTTAATGTAGACACAATACTTCAAAAAAAAAAAACTTCAAAAGGAGTGTTTCAAGAAAAATTCTGGATGAGACCAACAAGTTTGGTGGTCTTGTAGAGGAGGCTGACCAGAGGTAAAGTTCTAGAAACTACTCTACCAGAATAATTATTTAAGACACTGAGGATGTTTAAGCCAGGAGAAAAGACATTTACAAGGTTAGTAAAAATGCTACTGGAGTTGTAGAAAGCACCAAAATTAACTCTAAACACACCATCTTGACCGAAACTTGTCTGAGCTCCAGACTAGCACTATTCACTCATTGTTCAACAGAGTAGAAACTTGAATGCTGTATTCTCCAAAGAAAGTTAGTTGGCAGTCACCCCACTGGCCATGCACCGCTAAGTCATAGCACAGGGCCTGGGGTGTGATGGGACCCTTGCTCTCAGATATGGCATCGTGATCCGAGTCCAAGGTATGATCTTGGTTCGGAGGGACTCTTCTCTCTTGGCCCAAGAGAAAGACAATTCAGAGAGCTATTCTCTTCTGCAGAGGAGAGGTTTCTCTCTTGCCAATAACAAGTTCTGAGAGAGCCACAGAGAGGTGGAAGCTGTCATTTTGGACCTGAACTTTCACCTCAAGGAGACACAAAGCAACTACAGATCCTGAACCCCCACTTATGGAAATCCATTCCAAAATTTCTGCCCAATTTTTACAATGCTCATCCACAGAAGCTAAAAGAAGATAAAACTCATTCTTTTTAAAACTGAAACATTTTCTCCACAATTTGTGTGCAAATATAAGAAGTGTAGCCCACCTGAGACTTCTTAAGCGGTTTCTAATGGAAGAAATGTCTGCCCTTCCTCTCTTCATGCTGCTAGCTTGGCTTTTAAAGTAATTTTAATACAAAGATGAGCAAAAAAAGGTATCATTAAGACTCCAAGAAAAACATCAATCCATGAAAAAACATAAGAGTAATAGAATCAACCTCTGTTATTCTAGTATCCAATACTGCATATCACCCATCTTAAGTACAGAAAAGCCAAAATATTTATATTGAAATCTAGATTAACCCATATGCTGTCTTGACCAGCATATGTTACAGAGTGTGGTAAGGATTAATTGCAATGATTATACTTAGTGCCTATTACATATCATTAAAAGATTTTGAAAAGAACATTAATTGTGAACTGATCACAGTAGTTTAAAATAGCTTCTCAGTTTTTCAGTAGGCATAAAGAACTTTCAAATGTTCATACCTTTGTCCCTATAATTCTTCTTCCTTAATTTTTATACTAAAGAAATAATCCCAAATGCAGATAAAGACTTATACACAAACATGTGTATTTCATAAATTTGAGACAAATGAACTCTAATATTTGAAGAATAATTATGTAAGCTTTAGAAAATTAATCCAGTAGAATTTCAACATAGTAAAATTATAGCGTGAGCAAAAAGAAAAAGAAAAGGAATAAAAAATTGTGGAAATATGACCAAATAAAATATGCCAACACAGTGGTTGCATATGAATGGTAGAAACGGAGATAATATTTCCCATAATAAGCATGCACTATTATCGATGATGCACTAAATACAAACATGTTAAAGGCTCTCACTTCTTGTGTACTTATCTTGACTCTAGGTGAAGTAGTAAGCGATTATAGATACAGAAAAAAGTAGAACCTGGTTGTGCCTGGAACTTTACATCTTGCAGACACAGGACACCTGTCACTGTACTGTATTTCGTGTTTAACCAGCCGAAACCAACTGCCTGAGAATGGTTGTGTCTGGATCATCCTTTCTCTTGGTCTCCCCAGCATGGCAATCTGGTTGTTTGTTGTTGTTGTTGTTTTTTCAGATTAATTTTTTTCTGTTATTGGAGACCCAAGTCTCAGAGCACCCACAAGTCTTTCCACAGAAATGCCATGTTTGCAGAGGAAACGAGCTTACTTCAAAAGAACATGAGAGAGGGGCTAGAGCATAGAAAAGCATCAAAACCTCAAGACATATAAAATACATTGACAAACCTCAAACATGCCCTGGAGGATTCATGTGCAATTATCATGTAACCCTGAGTGGAAATAATTTCCATTCTGTATCTAAAATCAGCATTCTTGTGTCTTGCACTAGAATTACTTCTAATTCATTTCCCCTCTTACCTTCTAGCTTTCGTCTTTCACTTAATTCTCTGCCCCATTTCCATCACAAAAATTCATTTAAACTGCAGCCAGGTACAATCCATCCCTACCCTCACTACAGGTGAAAAACGTTGTCTTTAAACAAACATCATAACTCCTTATTGGGTTCCATGGACATGTCTAGGTGTTTTCATAAATGTATTGACCCAGTTAACACTCACAAAAACTATGAGGTACTATTACTTCCATTCTCTGGGTGAGGAAACTGAGGCTCAGAGAGACTTAAGTTGTCCCACCAGCCATGGAAAATACCTAGGGTGAAGGGTTTCAAAGATGCTGTTTAGTTCTAGTCCTCATTTTTCAACTATACCACGGTGTATGTCCATGGGATATTTGCTCTGGGTCCCCCAGAAATGGCATAACCATATCATTTACCATCCAAATTTGGCCAATTTCTAGAGGGGAAGTGATATTATTCATAATATTAGGCATAAATTTGGGTTAGCCAAGGAAAACTGGGAATAGTTACCCTAAAGTGGGAAAGGTATAAAATATGGTCAAGGGCCTCCTTCAGGCCACCATACACATAACCATGTGTGTAAGGAACATGTCACAATCTGATGAATAAATAAAAAGTTGTCAGCTGCATGGAAGTCATTAAATCATTTTTGTGTCTCAAGAAACCATCCATGTTCTTAAGAGAACATGGGCAGGGACAATTCAACCTGTACAGCTACTCAAAATAATCATGCTTGAGAGGAAGCCACACTGTATATCATTAAAGACAGAAAATTCAAAATTGACCTTTAATGATTTCCAAACAGAAGAGTAGGCTTCCTTCCACTAATCATGGAGACGCCTGCTTCATAAATCTGTTTCTTAGTTATGATTTAAGTGTTAATAAATTTATCCTTCTGTGTAAATGGTATGTACCAATGCAACATTTTTATTTGGTCCCTTTGCTCCATCACCCTTAGGTAAAACTCTGTGGGCCCAACTGAAAAACAACTGAAAACCACTGCTGGCTGTATTGACTGGGGCTGAGGCAAGGCCCAAGCCAATGGTTGAATTTCAAAGGAAACTTTGCATCTCTTTCCTTCTATCAGGAGATAATGATCAGAACATCAGAAGACCTAGAATTAGCTAGAATTTTACATCAAAGGAGGACAATATCCACAAACATAAGCAATACATTTCAGCTTTGAAGTCAATGGGCATCTCAAGGAAGCCCTTCAATGCCCATTCCTCAAAGGGACACACGATAGGTCAGCCCCCACCTGCCAAGCAAGGTCTTCTCTCTAGCAAAAGAGCCAAATGAGGTTTAAGGTTGAAACAGTCTCAGATAGCACTACTTTGGAGGCAAATAAACTACTTCCTGTCAGGTAGAAAAAGCTGAAAGTGTGACAAGGGACAGCCATAGGAGATAAAGAAGAGGAAGATGAGACATTCAAAATGCCTTTAAAAAGGTGAGAGTTTCAGGGAAGCATATTTCTTATCAGAGTTTAAAATTACCAGCAGAGACCAACAGAAAACTCTGGCAAAATCAAACCAATAATTCATGTTAAAGCTGGAATTTCTAGAAAGATCTCCTGGGCTTAGGAATCAATTGGGTTGTATTTAAGTCTACATGTATTACAGCTCCTGAAGAGTAGCTGTGTACAGTCACTACCTTCAGAATAGCTGATCCAAAATAGTTCACT
The DNA here is from genome assembly GCF_027475565.1 of Acinonyx jubatus. Lineage (NCBI taxonomy): Eukaryota > Metazoa > Chordata > Mammalia > Carnivora > Felidae > Acinonyx > Acinonyx jubatus. The sequence goes on along the minus strand of NC_069380.1, from coordinate 167,580,693 downwards.
AAGCACCAATGGATACATTCATGTTTTTACTCATCACACGCATGTTAGTGCACCAGAGGGAGGCAACATCACAGTGGTCAAAGGGCTGGTGTCTCCACTCAGAGTAGAAGATTTCAAGTCTTGGTGCCACCACTCCTTAAATGTGTGGCTTTGCAGGGGTTACTTAATGGCTCTAGGTTTCAATTTCCTTCTCCTCAGAATGTAGGGAGGGGACAATAATGGGGCTTAACTCAAAGGAGTATGGGAGAATTAAGTGAGTCAATATATATGAAATGATGAAACAATGCCTGGCAAACCATACATGCTATATAGGTGTTGACTATCATTATGAATAATAGAAACACATTGATTGCTTTTCATAGCTGGACAGATTATTCGTGCTTGTTGTTTGAGTCCCTCTTATTCTGGAAAGAATGTGACACAGCTAACAAAAATAAGTAAAATAAAGTAGGATAGCATACTTTTCAAGTAGGAGCAAAAGAAGTTAAAAGCAAGGGTGGAGATGAAATGAAGCTAGAATGTTTGCTGATTGTATTTTTTAAATTGTGAATTGACCTCTCAAAGACAATAACAGGTCAGAGACATGGAGAAGGTGAATCCGCACGTCTGATGTGCCTTATATTAATGTTACAGTCTATTCTTAAACAATTCTCAGGTTGATGTCTCACTATTGCTTCCTCTGAAGTCAACATTTTTCCCGGTTTTGGTCTCTTTCCTTTGCATCACTGATCCTTAATGTTCATGTCAGAAATGTATAGCAGAAAGGAGGAACACACTACTAAGGAGAAGAGGGGGAGGCGGTGAGGAGGTGGAAGCTAAGCACAAAGGTGTCACAGAGCACAGGAAAGGAAAAGGATCAGAAAGTCTAAGGGGCTTAAAACACTCCCTGCCCAGCCCTCAAAAGATATGCTGTATCTCTGCCAGAGTCCTCTCGAGCTCCCAGGATCCACAGGGAACTCCCAGAATGACCTCTGCTTCCAATTAGTGCTGCCCATTAACATTTTCATGAGGTGATGCATTTGTCTTCTGAATATGGTAATGATGTCAGTGTTCTTCCTAGTCTTGGGAGAATTTATTCACCAAAACTGTCTGCTCCAGGAAGCAATTAGGAGAGCACTGTCTTGAAGAATTTTACTGTGGTTTGAACATCAGGATTAACTTCAGTGTAGGTCATGTTTATGTGTCACATAAACAAAGAAGTTATTGATATTCTAGAACTAGATTATTACAATAACAACTCATGTTTAGATTCATGAAACTAGAAGGGACCTTTTAGAGACCATTGAATCCTGCTTCCCTATTTAGCAGCTGTGATGAAGTGATTTTCCCCAGACCACCATACCTTGTTCTCATTAGAGTAAGAGCAGATTCACAAATGTAAATTTTTGTCAAGAGAGATTAATGGAACACAGTGCATGATTTCCCTTTTTATCTGTGTGTGAGCGTCTTTCACTGCTTCAAGCTGTTGTCTCAGGGGCTGGGTGTGTCAGGATGTTCACCACAATTGCTTTGTAGTGGGCCATTCGGGACCTTCTGTTTATTCCTTTCCAGCTGTCCAGCTGCCATCTGTCAGTGTGGCCATGGTTATTTCTCATGAGAATCAACTATGATTTGAGAAGAGTTGCCACTTGTCAGAGTAACCAAGTAACATCACCAAGATGATTACACTGCAAAACATAATTTTGTTCAGAATGCAGTCAGTAAACTCTACCTGGATACCGGAAGGAGAATCCATACTTATGTGCATGAGTTTCGTGGCATCTATTTTCCCACTTCTTGGAAACATGGTAGCAAAAGGAGTGGCCTCTGTAAATAGATTGTCTTGGTTATCAGCTACATGATCTTAGGCCAACCTCTCTAAGCCTATCTTCTCCTTACTGAAATGGAGACTCTGACGATAGTACCTATAACATATGGTTATTGTAAGATGTGAATGAGATTAACCAAGCACTAGTACATGTAAGCATTAAATGAAGCAAACAAGGGGCACCTGGGTGGCTCAGTCAGTTAAGCACCTGACTTCAGCTCAGGTCGTGATCTTGCAGTTCATGGGTTTGAGCCCCGCATCGGTCTCTGTGCTGACAGTTCAGAGCCTGGAGCCTGCTTCAGATTCTATGTCTCCCTCTCTCTCTGTCCCTCCCCCACTTGCTCTCTCTCTCTCTCAGAAATAAATAAACATTTTTTTAAAATTTTAATAAATAAATGAAGCAAAGAAGTAAGTCAAGACTGGGGAGCAGACAGACACTCCTTCAGCATAATAAAGTAATAAAAGAAGATGCCGTGCTATGAGACATTTTTGCTTCACTAGACAACTGGGGCTTGGAGAAGGGATATAGTGTTTTTCCTCATCCTCACATCCGATTTCTAGCAAGTAATTTAGAAGGTAGAGAGAAACAGGGACAGTATTTGGGAACCAAAATAATAACTGACTCAGACAAGAATGATCATAGGATGATAAAACAGTTGGGTGAACATTTGATAAGAAACAGGATAGTTATACAGTTTCCAAATACTTTATTTAAGCAATTAGAAAGAAAAAAGTGGCAACTTTACAGTGGATGCCTCATAACCACACAATCCAAGCTAACATCACCAATAATGAGACAAAGTGACATGATGTGCCTCCCGGTATGATGCAATAGGATAGACACAATATTACTTATGTAGTATTCCTGCAAAAAAATTCATAACTTAACAGTAATCATGAGGAGTCAGAGAAACACAAATCAAGGAAGCATTGTACAAAACAACTGTCTAGGTAGTTTTTCAAAATGTAAAAGCTCTGAGAGACAACTAAAGGCTAAGGAACTATTCCAGATTAAAAGTGACCAATGAGTACAGTGAATTTTCTTAGATTTGACCATGGATCAAGAAAACATGGTGTAAGAGATGAGATCTAAATATGAATTGTATATTAGGCAATATTATATCAGTGTTAAGCTTCCTGAATCTGATCATTGTATGATGAGTAAGTAAAAGAATATTCTTGTTCTTAAGAGATACACACAGAACTATTCAGAGGCCAATGCCATGGCATCTCAAACTCTTGGCAAGTTTCATAAGAAGAAAGAAGAGGAGGAGAAAGAAGGAGGGGAGAGAAAGAGCAGAAGTGTGGTGGGAGGTTCTGTAGAAAGAGAGAAACAAAGCAACGATTGCAAAATGTTAACACTTGTAAATCTAGGCAAAGGGTATATAAAGTTCAATACATTATACTTGAATTTTTCCATTAAGTTGGAAAATTTTGCAAAATAAAACATTTCTGTAAAACATTGCACGAAAAGGGAAAAAAGAGAAAGCAAGAGATTCTAAGACAAGAAGGTGATTGCAAGAGAGATTTGTTATTGAAGGCACCATCCCCTTCCACGAAAGGCCCACTGGCCTGGGTCACACTTCCCTTGGGGGTGCTTGGCTAAGCTCCCATAGTGTTTCTGTCTCCAAGGGTATGACCATCAGTCATTGTGCTTTCACTGCAAACCTAGACTGCTGATCTCGTGTGCCCTCAATTCTTTTTGAATTTACTAATTTTGTCTTTAGTCGAATTCCTAGGCTACCTACCAATCAGAAAAAAATTGCTGACTGGCTAATTATAAAAAGTTTAGGAAGGCAGCAAACCATTTCCAAAAAGTATACATGCATGGTTTAAATATTTCTTTTCCCATGAAACTTTAAGTGTACTTCTTTGAGTGGGTGTTTGCCAATTGGAGCTGCATATTGTCTTTCTTGCATCGAGCACACTCACACAGCCCCTACATCAATTATTGCTAGACTTAGTTTCTTTAAAAGTTGAAAGCGTATTTCTCTTAGATGTTTACTTATTTTCAATCATTTACAGGCATCGTGCCCACTAATTTCATAGACTTTTAAACCTGACTTTATTGAATTCCTCTAGAATGTTCCATTTATTTTTCAGAGGGGAAACTCACTTTCCCTAAAGATATCATCAGTTGATGTAATACTTAACTGAATTCTAGAACTACAATCTAAGGCCAAGTAGATGGAAGAGATTCAGAAGCAAACATAACTGGCTCTTGGTAAGCATATAGGCATACAGCTAGCAGAGCAGAAGAAGCATAAGGGCATAATTCTGCGTGGCACCTGGCTATATGTATTCACAAGCTTCAGTCACCATGTATTAGAGAAGAAATGGAAGTCCACTGGTGAAATCCATGAGTTGGGTGTCAGTTAAATGGAGGTCCTTATGAGATCTTCAATATGACTTATTTTCAACAAGCAAAAGATTTGCTCTCTGCGGGAGTAAAAACATCTCTTCTGGTGATGAATATTAATTCTTTACAAAGTTTATCACCTATCAGAGAAACTAAAATAATGAGTGGTGATTTGGTTAACATAGAGCAACTGAGTGCCTACTATGTGCCGGGCACTGTAAGGCACAGATTTCCTTTCTGGAGCTTCCATCTAGTGGGTCTAGTTCTGTGGGCGGCTGGGTGTCCCTTCTTTACCCCAGTAAGTCTGCAAAAAATGTCTACTTGACTCAATAAGTAAGGAATTAATTCAAGGCTGTCCTTTTTCTCTTCTGAGGGACTGGAAAGATGAAAACATGGGAGTTTTTTTTTGGCCTGTGTCGAGTCAAATGATGTTATCATTTGCCACATGTGCAACATGTTGTTTATGGTACAGTCAATTGATCATGACGCCTGAAACCAAGTGATAGATGGGACATGGCTGTAGCAGCAGCAGAGAAACAAGGAAAAATAGCCATAATTAACATATGGAGGCACACTGATGCAATTTTGTGTCTTCCTTTATTTAAGCAATTTTCTAAATTTGAGATGATTCCTTTAATTAATCATGGAGTGAAGGCTTTTTAGTTTTCAGTATTTATCTCTGCCTTCAAATTACTTACAAAAGACTGCTGCTGCTATTAGTAGAAAGAACCTTGCCTTAAAGTGGGGAAGCGACTGGGAAGATTAAAAAATGTGTTAAAGAACATAGCCATCGGTTCCAGTGTTGAAATCTGCATTGCCCATCCTCCTAATTGGCTCTGCCCATCTCTGTCTGTAACATGTATCCACTCCCCTCCTGCGTTCACCTCTGCACACACACACCTACCTCTAGGTTTGATGCATAGAAGGGGGCACCTGGCTAGCCAGCCGGTAGAGCACATGACCCTTAATTAAGGGTTGTGAGTTCAAGCCCTACGTTGGGCAAGGAGCCTCCTTTAAAGAAAAAAAAAGTATCTCTAAGAATGGCTCTTCCTTCATCTCTATAAATTAAATCCTACATTCTGCTAAATGCTCAAATCAAGACTCCCTTCCTCTGAGCAATTTTCTGTCCCTACTCCTGTCTCATGGATACATGATCCGTTACATGAATACTCTTTAGCAATGACAATGTTCAAACTCTTATTTTATCAATGAGAAAAGTGAGACTGGGAGAGCATGAATAAATAGCGCAGACACTGTCATGTGGTAGAACTGGAGCAAAACCCCAAGTCTCCTCTGTCCCAGCTAAGGGCTTTTTCCACTAGACCACACTCTCTTAGTTTTATCACATTAATACTTATTCACATAGACTGCATAACTGACCTGAACTTGCTTTCCATCAGAATCCGTCTGATTCAGGTATGTAGAGCATGCCCACCCAATTAGCATGCAGGTTCCTTGAGGGCAGGGACTGTGCCTTTCATGTCCTCCGCATGCACTGAGTGCGGAGACACTGGCCTAAGGACGTTAGGTTTAATTAGCTAAATCTCAGATCAGACAGCATCGAAAGCTTCCTCCCAAGAACCCTCAGGTCCCCCAGTAATCTCAGACAGCACACGTCTTCTGATTGCATTTCCAGGCCCCCCCTGTGCTTTTGATTAACTTCTGTATTTTTCAGCCATAGTATTGCCAAAGCATCCATTTTGTTCCCCAGGTGGGATATAGAACTGTAGGTAACAGGCAGTTAATAAGCTTAACAGGTAGGGACAGAGGCTCATTAATGGTTGCTCTGTGATTTGTGGCCAGTCCCCCCAGCACCTAAATCTTGAAATAAATATATTCAGAGACTCCGTTATCCCAGAAGAGGACATGGATCATTTTTCTTTCATTAACAATGGAGCCGCTACAGCAACATTTTTATTTATATGCACATTTCCAAGCCTAAAAGCTTGTCCCTTTAAACCTGCTTGCACTAAATTCTGATCAGCCCTTGATGAAAGAAGACTTATGGATCGGAGACAACCTGGTAACCATCTGTGCCCAATGCATATTAAAGGAAATGTAAATTCACAAAAGACTCCCCAGCATACATCAGTTTATCCACCCAGGGAAGACAGAGGATGATTACATAATCTGGGACAAAATCTCCAGATTCAGAAGGGCCATGTTAATGTGGTACTTTGCTGATGTACAAAGCAGAAAGGTGCCTAAAAAAAAAAAAGAAAAGAAATTTCTAGATAAAAGGTGGATCCAACTTTCCTCTCTCTATCTGGTTATCTATCTGATGTAGTAGATACGCTGGAGGTTTCCATCCAACCATAAGACCACACTCTCTCTCACACACACACACACAAATACACATCTCTGAGCCCTAGTGAATGAGGGTCCAGGCAAGCATGTTAATATTTTATGACATTCTCTCTAGTACCACTCCCCTCCCCCACCATTCTCTCTACCTTGTCCCACCAACCTATGATCATAGCCTTGGAGCTGCTCTGGCCCCAAGTCTAGTAGGCTACTAGACATACGATCAGAACTGAGGCAATGACCATATCCCTCCCTCCCAACACTCTAACCTGCTCTGACTTAATCTTAAATTAATCAGATTCCTTTCTGTGAGTTCAGAATTTCTGTGACGACCAGCTCAACTTTTTGCCTGAACCGAGGGTTTTGCAAAATTAGGAGCTAAGAGGCGGCCATCTTCTGCCATGTGCTTGAAGAAATAGCTAATGTTAGTGCAGTGAGAGAAAAATAAAGCAGATACATAATGGCATGTGGAGAGCCAGAGTCTGGCAAGTCCCAGAGTGAAACAAAGAGAAAGAAATTGTGTTGCTTTCTGAACATTTTCCAGGTGCTAGTCCCTGCCAGCCCTGGGCCCAAGCCTAACCACACGTTCTTCCCTTTGGTTTCAGGCAATAGCCCCATTTTCTTAGCATCAGTCCACCATTTTGCCTGCTTTGTGTGCAATCAAAACGAACTTTGAGGAAGCCCTCTGGCCAAGTGAGGGCAAGGCCCAGTCCAGACTTCGGGGCCATGCTGGGCTGGGAACCTGCCCACCGCCTGGCCTGACCAGTGCCTGGCCCGTTTCAGAGCCAGATCCTCCTGCTGGCTCTGAAAGAATCTTTTCAACGCTCTGCCTTTGCCAGAAGCACGCGGAGCTAGAAGACAGGCACCAAGGATGAAGGAGAGAGCCTCTGGCAGAAGTGAGAGCAAAGCCAGAGATCGCTGTTCACAACTGCATCTCTCCCTGGCTGTTCTCAAACTATAACTTATTACGGATCCACTGAAGTGTCCCTGAGCTGTGCCCTGGGGTCAAGGACAAAGAAGCTAGGCCACATCACTACAATGGGCAGTGGGTCACACCTGAAAGCTGCAGGCTTCAGTGCCTGTGGCTAGAACACAGTCCTCCTGCTGCAGAGCCAGAAGGAAAGATAGGTGGGTAACTCCCTTCCTCTCTACCACTCCAGAGGCCTGTTCTTTCTTTCAAAGATACTTTGTACACTATTCCAATTGTATTGAAAGCTCAATACCAAACCTGGTTAAAGTTTTGTTTCTCCTTACCTCTAACACATATTCTAGGATCTGATCACTGGACTGAAAACTCCCCAAGCAAAGCCCGAGCGTGTCCACTCACAGATTTCTCCAAGGCACCCCCATTCCCCACCGGCCTGTCTTGCCCCGGCTTTCCTCCACCCTAATTCCTGGATAAGCCTCCCCATTCATTCTGCAGACTGCCTGAGCCATCGGTACCACACAGGACACCTTATGCTTGGAGTGCTAAATACAAGTTAAGACTTGTGACTCTTTTCGGCTCTAATCACAGACTAATTTCTCTGATAAAGCCACTCCAGATTTCTATTCAGCTCAGACCCTTGGCATCGGGCCTTGGAACTCTTCTGGGCCCAGGCTGCAGGGCAGATCCTGTGATCTGAGCTCAGGCAGTCACCATATCCCCTCCCCCTTCAGACCTTTCTACCTGCTTTGTTTTGATTATTTTAAAATCCTGCCAAACCCATTAGGGCTAATGCTCAGCTGAAAGCAGCCACGACCTCCTGTCAGCCCTTGGCAGTGTGCAGAGCCATTGGGGACAAGAAGGAAACTCACCATCTTCTCTGAAAGGGGCCGGCAGACTTCACTTCCAAAGGGAGGGGGGTGGGGAGCAACCGTGGAAAAGGCACCTCCCACCTCAACCACTGAAGCCAAAGGCTCCCCTCCCCCACCAACAGCTCAGGCCTCCCCTCTTTGAAGGACACAAGCAGCTGCGGAAGCAACAGCCGCCTCCTGGTTCAGAAAGTCCCACCAGCAGCTCACGGAGTTTGTAATCAAAACAAAAGCACACCTGTGTTTTGGCAGGCTTCAAAGAGGTTACAAGTGAGAGCAAAAGCAAGATGGTTAAGAGAGCAGTGCTGTGAGCCCTCGACTGTGTGGATACACCACGGCAATCTGGCACCATGGCTGCTTAGTGACCTTGAGGGGGTCACCTAGCGGACCCTTGACATGCGGGAGATTCACACTTGATTTGCCTTGAACAAGGGTGCCCTCGGGAACTCAGTGCACAGTCAAAGACCCTCACAGCCTGTCCTTCTGTGGCTTAGAATTGTTCCACTTTTCTTGAACATTGAACAAATGCTTCCTATAACCTCCCCCTTTGTTCCTGACTCTGAGGACGTCCTTCCCTCCCCCTACTCAAAATCTGGCGCATTCCCTAAGACCAAGCTTTACTTACTTTTTCTTAAAGCCTGTCTTAGCTACCTACTGGAGCCTTCAGGTCTCCTCCTACAATCTTTTCAGACAGCTGCACATAATTCTGCAGTCATCTGAGACTCCTTTCTGTTGTTCTCAAGTACTATGCCTGTGTTATCACTGCATCCCTCTGCATCATTAGCTCCTTGAGTCCAAATCAGTTCAGCACACTCTTGGACTGCATGATTGATTAGAAGGAAAAATAAATAAAACAGTGACAATACACATCCCAGGGCATGGTTTCGCAGTCCCTTCCCATTCATGCTCTGAGTCAAGAGAACACAGCACTCTGTCATTCCCAAAGGTCAGAAAAAGGTGATCTTGGTCAGCCAACAGAGGCCTGGCAAGCCTTGTCCATATGGATGTTCCTGCTGTCTATTTCTGTGTAATCCTCCCCTCAGTGAGGGAGTCAGTGATACAACAGTGGTGGCTTCCAATCCATAACTGTAGTATCTTTCTTTAGTCCCAACTGTGGAGCTGTTCTGGGTCTCTCGCCTGGGCAGCCAAAGGCCTTATCTGGCCCCTATGAACTGCAAGAGATGGTGACAGGACCATGAGCCTCCTGCAGTTGCAGGGATGGACCGCAGGTGGCCAGTAATGACTAGAAATGACCTTGAGTGTCCTGGGAGGGCCAGACCCCATTGAGAGAGAGCTGGGGAAATTTGAAATGAGGTTTTGCAACGAAGCTCTGGTCGAAGCTAGCTGTGTAGACCCTCACAGGTAAAAAGTCTTATACAACAGAAGGACGAAAATCCCTACCCCACCATACTCTCCAGGACCCACACAGGCATGCCCCTGACTGTGGCTTATCAACAGTCCTGCCTTCTATATGCCCCAGAAAGCAAGGGGCAGGGACTGTCATGGGCCTTGGAGAACATGATCACTTGCAGTGGTTGAGGAGGAAGAGAAAGAAAGAAAATCCATTCTAAGTCGGATTCTAGCAGAGTCCAAATAAGAGGACTTGGATTTTTTTTTTTTTTTAAGTAATTTTAGAAGGCTCTGGGACCTCAGTCATTGACAAATTTATCAGTACCAAATCCATCATGGACAGTAAATGTTTAGGCTCAAGTGTTTCTAGATTGGGGTATGAAGTGAGGAAATATTTTATCTTTTATTTTGTTCTGAGGAGAAGAAACCAATTCTCAAGGGCAGCATTGTTGGGGAAGAGAAACATAAGCATTAAAAAAAAATGAGATAGAAAAAAATAGAAATGAACACATCCAAAAATGCCTCTTAAGACATCAATAATGTCTTTGTGTGTACCTTTGATAGAGCTTTTTGCCCTAAGAGGCCCAGCCAGACCACTTTGACTTGGACCTTCTTTTTCTTAAAACTGCTCTGTTGTCTGCTCACCACTTCCCTCACAATACCACACTCCAGGACTTCTGTGCACCCCTCAGCTCCTCTCCACGCGCACACCAGCCCAGCAGCTCCACGGCTGTCAGGGGAATTGCCTGTTATCGGGCTTATGTGAGATTAAATTTAGTCATTATCTTGGAAGAGAGTTATCTCATGTTGACAAAATCCCTCAGAGTTCACTGTAGAGAACTTTAATTTCCACATTCAAATGAGATTTGCATTTGATCAGGCATCAATTAAACACTGTGCATTACTCAGTGACCTAACTTCTAAGAAGAGGCACTGCCTGCTCTCTGCTTATTCAGCTCCAGGGTTTTGTTTCCTCCTGAAACCATCATCTGAGGCTATAGGTCAGACTGGGAAATAATGGGCAATACACTTGCAGTGGTACGCATGGGTTTGATTGCTGCGTTTAAGACGAGCCACAGCATTCTAAATTATAGGCTCACTTTCATGGGTCAGCTCGATCCCAATGAGGACAACACCACGTGGCCGTTAAGAGCAACCAGACAGGCCTGAGTGCAAATCTTACTCTGTCACTTTTAGCCATGTTAAATCAGGCAAGACAATGAAGCTCTCCAAGCTCAGTTTCCTTGTCTATAACATGGGAAATAACAATGACATAATGAACACAAAAAGCTTAGCACAATGCCTGATGTAGAGTAAGCACTCAACAAACAATGGCTGCCACTTATCAGTACCTCTCTTCGAGCATTAATCATTTTCTACATTTAATTATGTATTTATTCAACCATCAACATTTGTTGAGCACCTACCAAGTCACTGGGGAAGATAATGGGGATAGAGAAATAAGAATATGTGGTCTCTGCTCTCAAAGAGCTTATGGTTTTGCAGTGAGACATATTTCTTGACATGAGCTTATGAGATTGTATGGACAAAATGTTAGGAGAGCATTGGAGAAGAAGCATCCAAAGCTGGCTGAAGAAATCAAGGAAGGCTTTACAGACGGGGTAGCTGCTGAGCTCAGGTCTGAGGAGTAAGTGTGTGTTGGGGACACAATGCAGGGAGGCCACTCCCTTCCATGGAAATGGCTTGTGCCTCTCAGAGGCTTGCGAGAGTACAACTCACCTAGGTAACTCCAAGCTGGCCGGTGAGGAGAAGTTAAGTAAACGGGAAGAAGCAAGCAAAAGCCAGCTAACAAAAGCCCACCATAAGCTCTCTTTAAGGGAGAAATGATTTTAGTAGTTTTGTACATTGGGGATAAGGCCCAGATCTTATTTATTTGTACCTAGAACAAAGACCTGCTGTGATGGTTAATTTTATATGTCAACTTGACTGGGCCACAAGATGCCCAGGTACCTGGTTAAAAATTATTCCTGGATGTGTCTGTGAAGTTGCTTCCAGAATAGATTAGCATATTCATTGGTAGACTGAATAAAGCAGATTGTCCTCCCCACTGTGGGTGGACACCACCCAACCCACTGAGGATCCAAATAGAACAAAGGGCAGAAGGAAGTTGAATTTAGTCTACCTGACTGCTGAGCTGATGCAGTCTTCTCAGACTGGGACCTAGGCCATCAGGCGCTCCTGGTTCTCAGACCTTTGGACTCAGACTAGAATTTACACTGCTGGCTTTCCTGGGTCTCCAGCTTGCAGACAACAGGTAGTGGTATTTCTTCACCTCCATAATCAAGGGAAACCAATTAAGCCAATTCTTTATTAGAAATCATATACATATATATATATATATGAATATATACGTATATATGAATATATACATATATATATATATATAAGTTCTATTTATCTGGAGAACTGTATCTGCACATAGATGATGCTCAATTAATGTTGTATGAAAGACAGATTAATTAATGCAGCATTCCAGGATTATTATCTTACCTTCAGGAGTCAGATCAAATTTTGAAGGAGAAAATATTCATAAGGTAGAAATGGAAGTTCCCACATAAACCGAGTCCAAAGCCTCTGTATTTTCCACTGAAAATCCCCAAGACCCTTTTGATCATCTCAAATATGTTAGATCATAAGACATACCTGAACAACACTTTCCCAGCTCTGTGACTATCACGCAATCAGTTTCTACTCAGGCAACATTGGCTCTCTCTGACCATCATCATTTTCACTCCCAAAACGGGGAACACTTACTGCAGAGTTTGGGTAAGAATCAATATCTCTGGTAGAATCACCCAGCACTTTTCAAAACAAAGAATTTAAACATATGGTTTAGGAATTCAGAAGAGCTAGAGCCAGTCCTCAAGTCTGTAAGCACATCTGATGTGGGAGCGAAAGAAGGGCTGGGCTGGTGGGTGGGAAATGGCTGAGATCCCTGAGGAAAGAAAGCTTCTACCAGGTTCCTCTACAGAAAGGGAACTAGAATGGACGCAGGTGCTTGCCTTCATTTTCTAGGCATTGTATTTCTTTATTAATCATTTTGCTCTCCACTTCCCACGCACATCCCTATGGGCAGAAAACAGTATCTAAATGTATGTTCTATACTTTGCTTATGTTGACATTTAAATAAATATGGCACAATAATGAAAATTGTGCATATACAAGCACCACTTAGTTGGCTAATGAAGGGGAAATATACATACCACACAGAAGAGGCTTTATGAGGTGCCAGTTTGGGGGACTCATCCACATACTCCCTGGCTATTCGAGTTTACACAGGAAATACAGTACACCAGAAGGCATGAACCACCTGTTCTCTATATTCATTGTTTTTGGTGGGCACTAAAAGTAACTTCAGGATCTTGGTAGAAAGGCAGAGTAATGTGACTGCTTGTAAGGGTTCAGGGAAGCATAACCCTGTTAATTACAAGAGAAGAGCAAGAATGCCTTTGCTCAGTGGAGTGTCCCAGGAAGGGTTTGTCAAGAGCTCTTTCCCAGAGAAAGAGCAATTTGGATGCTGTTTCCATTGATTCTATTTTGTGTGTGTGTGTGTGTGTGTGTGTGTGTGTGTTAAGTTCTTCCATGAAGAGAATTCTGAACAGAAATTAACCTCCAAGGGAAAAGTACCAGCATTGGTAATACATTTTTTTGTAACTCCATTTATGCTCCGTCCTTTCTCTGACCTTGGGCATGAGTTAGGAGAGAGCCCCAGACACAAGAAATGCATTTTGAAAGCTGGAGAGTCCTTTGTTGTTCACTTGAAAGAGTTAAGTCTGGGTCTCTCAGACTGAACAGATTTCCCTGCCTGTGCTCCATTAAAACAACCAGGCTGCTTCTCTCTGTGAAATGACCATTTTTGTCACTCAGTGAGACTCTTTTTTCCTCGGAAAGGTCTCCCTGGCAATGTTAGCATGCATGTGAACTTTTATTCTCACGTGTTGGTCAAGACCACGCTTGTTAATTAGATTCCATGGTGACTTGGATGAGTGGTCAAAATCACTTTGCATTTGTCTCATTAACGACTTCACACTTAGAGTCAGGCTTCCTCTGAGTCTCAGCTGCCTGGAGAGGGTGATGTGGGAAGAACCAGAAGGTACCCACCAACCCTTGGTTGAAGATATCTGCACTACCCAGGAGCTACAGGACCAGAAATGTTGCCATTTTCAATTTGTTCTTGCAAAGTTAGCATAACCTTTCCAAGAATTTCTATATTTTATGTTCAGCAAATATATATTAAGCATCCTTCATGCACAGGCATTGTGGGAAACACAGAAATACAATATCCTAGACTACATAGACTCTATAGGGAGATGGATATGTATTGGTAATCATTACCTAGGATAAAAAGTATAAATATCTTAAGAGAGTTTCAGATAAAATGCTATGGGAATTCAGAAGAGGAAGTTATTGATCATTTCTGATTCAGAGAATCATTTGGCATTTCAACTGAACCTTAAAGGGTGGATATGATTTAGACCTATCTGGAAGGCATTCTAAAAGCAATGAAATTTGCAAGCTTTTTTCCTACTTTTTGACTAGTAAATAATTTTAAATAAATAAGTAATTTTGTTTTCTAGATACATTTTGTCTCTGACAAAAGAGATCTGGGGCCAGCAACTGTTTCAACAGGTACCACACCAAGCATTTCAAATAAAATGGCACTAAAATACTGGGAAAACACAAGCTAGACTGGTGAACGTTCTGGATTCACATTTTTATTTACACCAGGAAAAACTTGGATACAAGTGATAGAAATGGATGTTTCCCAGTAAGGTCTTTGGGGGTAGATGACCAATGGAGATATGTACAAACCTTGTCCCAGAGTAGCAGGAGAACAAAGCCCTGACTATGGCCGAGTGTGGGGACTTGGAAGGGACTGTCCTTATGCTGGGAGTATAGGTAGGAAAGGTGGACTAGCTGTGGCAAACAGTCCACATTTCTAGAGCTGTCAGTCCGAAGATAGCAGGTGTGATGTCACAGAGACTCTGGGGCACAGGTTTAAATCCAGCAGTTCCTTGAGATTCTGAGAGTAGGCACATGGAATTTTTTAAAGTATTTTTTTAAATTGCTGATTGTGGTAAAATATATTTAACATAAAATTTATCATCGGAGCACCTGGGTGACTCAGTCAGTTAAGCATCCGTTCTTGATTTCAGTTCAGGTCATGATCTCATGGTTGGTGAGATCGAGCCCAGAGTCTGGCTCTGCACTGATAGCATGGGCCCTGCTTGGGATTCTCTCTCTCTCTCTCTTTCTCTCCCTCTTTCTCTCTCTGTCTCAAAATAAATAAACAATAAAAAATATATAAAAAATTTATCATCTTAATCATTTTCAAGTATATAATAGTGTTTAGCTCATTCACATTGTTGTACAACCAATCTCCAGAACTCTATTCATCTTGCAAAACTGAAACTTTAGGACAGTTTCAAAAACTGAAAAAGGACAAACAACAACTCTCCATTGAATCGTACGGTATTTGTCCTTTCTGTGACTGGCTTATTTCCCTTAGCATAATGTCCTCAAGTTTCATCCATGCCATGGCACATGCTAGACTTTCCCTACTTCTCAAGGCTGAGTAATATTCCATTGGGTGTATACACCACATTTTGTGTAGCACTCATTCATTGATGGACACTTGGGTTGCTTCTACTTTTTGGCTATTGTAAATATTTCTGCAATTAGTGTGGGTGTATAAATAGTTCTTCAAGACTATGCTTTCAACTATTTTGGATATATAATCAGAAGTGAGATTATTAGGTCATATAAGAATTACGTTTTTAATTTTTTGAGGGACGACCACACTGTTTTCCATAGCAACTGCACCATTTGACCTCGCCATCAATAGTGCACATGGGTTCCAGTCTCTCTATGTATTTCCAACACTGGTCATTTTCTGAATTTTTGAAAGTAGCCATTCTAATAGGTATGAGGTGACAGAGGGCCTTATAAAATTGTGCCCAATGGACAAGCCTGTTCATGCAGGGAGGGAGCTCTTAGAAGTGAGAGTTGGTGCTATGACCCTTAGTAAGCCTACAAAATAAGGCAGAAGGGAGGCTCCCCAAACAAGTGTTCCCTGCATGGGCAAGACACCCATGGCCGACTATGAAGCTCTTGAGAGATGCACGTGCCCCCCACAGTCTGAAGCTGTGGTGGAACTCCCCAGAACAGTGTAATCAGGTAAAGCCTGCATTTGGCAGTATTATGGAAAGGGAAAATATTGCTCAAAGAAGCAGCTCTTAGGAGGTGAAGGGGGAAATGCCTAACCCTTTCTCTTAGCCCTGATGCAAGCAGAGGGCAATGCCACAGTCATTAGCAAAGGAATCCAACTAATGGGAGGCAATGCAAGATACTGAAGATATAGCTGGTCCTATATCTTCGGCTGAGCCGAAAACGTTCTGTAGGTCATAGAACAGAAACTTTTTTAGTGGCATTGGATAATACAATTAGCCCATCATACTGCAAGTTCTTGGAGGAAGGAGGATACTGAATATTTTCTAGGACACTGGTGTGGGTGCTTTCGGGGACCATCTGTTATTAAACTGCTTTTCTGGCCCAATCAGAGAAATCCCCAAGATTCCAAGTAAAATCTTCAACTAACTGAAGGATGACTCCTTGCAAGGTAGGTTGGCTCCTTTCTTGCTGGTATCTCTAACCCTGAGATCACACTGAAATTTCCTCTAAAGATCATATCCTCTGGTAAATAGCCCACCATCTCTCAGCCAACTTGAACTCTGTCTACTTGTGGCTGCAATGTCCAGATGCTAGGATCCAACAGTGTAATCTGAAAACATAAGCATCCAAGCAATTCATAATGATATTTTGGGATACAATCTGCTATTTAAAACAGCTGTTGTTGATTTACTTGGGACACATGCTGATTTTACGTCAAACAGAATGTCATGCAAACTTCTCCAAGGAGTCCTAGGGTAACAAAAAAAGAAGAGTATAGAAGATAAGAACAGGATTTATAAACGTTTGCCTACATTCAAAATTCCCCTGTATAAAATTTTTCAGACACTCTTAGAAATAATGTGCCTATCTAACTGACTTTAGATTTCCTATTTCATCATCCATGCTCCTTTGCTGATGTGAGCAAAAGAGAAAAAGGGAAAAATTTCCCCCATTGATGGGGAAGCACTAGCTACACTGAGGAAGCCTTTGGGAAATACTGAAATAATAATGCAAAACAAAAAAAAAAGACAATGCTTTATTTTCAAGGAGGCACCTCATGTCTTCAAATCTTCTCTTTTCTGTTTAACCTTCCTTTTGTCTCCTAATTACCATCATCTCAACCAATTACCATCATCTTTATCTTTCTGAAACTAAACCAAGTTTATTTAGTTTAATGAAGATTTGTTACATACACAGGTTTACCAATGACAAAGGCACATCAGACTGTAAGCACTTTTGAGGACGTAGAACGGATCTTTTAGCTTCTGGTCAGAAAGCTTGGAAGATGTGGGCACTTCATAATAGCAGTTCAGTTGAATGAAGTGTGTGATTAGTGCTCCAGAAAGCTATCTGAGGGACTCCCCGAGTGGACATTTGTTTCTCCTTTACCACCATGTCCTCTTTTCTGCAGACTGCTATCTACTTTTCTGGCCCAGTCTCATGATCACCTCTTCTGCCTTGCCATTGGCCTTCAATAGCCTCCTACCTTCCAGCAACCAGACATCTTTGCTCTGCCTCAAGGTATCATCTCAGTCTGTGCACCAGACCCTCAATTCTGCTTTCTTCACTGTTCTGAGACCAAGCCTCAACCTGGCTTACTCTTTTGCCAACTCACTCTCCTCTATTCTCAAGTCTAATTGCTTTAACCCACAGTGTCCATACTGACACATCTGTGTCTCAGGAAGATGATCAAAAAGGAAGAACCCAGATTTTTTATAGTTTCATCAAAAAGCCAATTCCAAAGCACATACAAGTGGTCAATTTTTCTTGTGATCTATGATACACGGACATATCTAGGATTCCTTAGGAAGAAAAAACACAGGAGTTATAAAGAATCAGCCACTAAACAAATACTGCTATTCAACTATGAGAATAAAGAATAGCATGTTGGAGTTAGCTAATACAGCAGGTATCTTCTGGCTCCATGAAGAAGACCTGGTCTCCTTAGGCATTAAAAAGTCAAACATAACAAAACAATTTTTAAATAAATGTAAAGGGTGTGGTGAATTAATAAGGTGCAAAAAAAAATCACTACGAAGCACATCTGAGTCAATTCAGGCTGCTCTAATGAAAACCATAGACTGGGTAGCTTATAAACAACAGAAATTTCTTTCTTGCATCTCTGAAGCCTGGGAAGTCCAAGATCAAGGAGCTGGCATGGCCACATTTTGGTGAGGGTCCTCTTCCTGGCTCAAACCAGCACTTTCTCTTTATTTCCTCACATGGTAGAAGGGGTGAGTAAACTCTGTGGGATCTCTTTTATGAGGGCACTAATCCCATTCATGATGGCTTCACCCTTATGACCTAATCACCTTCCAACGGCCCTACCTAATAATACCATCACTTTGGGGGGTTAGGATTTCTACACGTGAATTTGGTGGGAGGGGGACAGGGGCCCAGGAGACATAAACATTCATATGATAGCAGAGTCTTTACTGTATGCCAGGTTTATTCTAGGTACTAAGTATCCAACAACAAACTTACGTTTAAGTGCCTTTCAGGAACTTACATTTATTGGGTAGACAGGGAAAAACAAGTGAAAACAAAAAAGGTGTAACTTCAGATAGCAATAAATTCTCTGAAGAAAATATAATCAGGTTTAGGAATTGTGGGGTGACAGGACTATTTCAAATAGGACAGTCAGAAAAAGATTCTCCATGAAAACTCTTTCAAAGATCTTGAAGAAACCCTTCAGACAGAGTTGGAAGAGAAATTACAAGGATCCTGTGGAAGAAATAAGCCTGGTGTGTTCACAGAAACTGAGAAAGTTCATGTGACCAAATGGACTATGTAATGGGCACAAAATCAGGAAATTAGAATAGAGGTAAAAGCCAAATTATATGGGACTTGTTGGCCTGATAAAGAATTTGAATTTTATCATAGATGTGATAGGAATGTATTAGAAAATTCTAAATGAGAAGTGACAGAATCTGACTTAGGTTTTCAAAAGATCACTGAGGCTATGTTGTGGGGATTGTATTTAGGCAGTTTCAAGCTGAAGCAAGACAATTCATTATGGGTCTTTTGCACTAAATGAGGGCATATGGTGATACAGTAGAATAATAGTCTTGAACCTGAGGAGTAGTTAGATTTGAGATGTAATCTGAAAAATGGACAGGATTTGCTTATGCATATGATCTCAGAAATGAAGGGGAGAAAAAAGATTAAAAGACCACTCCTGTAATTTTGACCCGAATAACTGAATTAATTTATTGGGTATGCTCAGTTTGAGTGATGTATTAGACATTGGAGATGCCAACAAGGCACCTCGATATGAGTTTGGAGTTCAGAGGAGGGGCTGCAGCTGAGACAGGAGACACATAATGTTTAAAGCCATGAGACTGGACGGAATCACCTAAGGATATAGAGAAGACAGGGTTCTGAGAAATGAATCCTAGAACACCCTAGAATAGTGGTCAGAAAGAAGAGGTGGAATCAGCAAAGAAGCCTGAGAAGTAGTTGAGGTTATAAGAATGAATATGAGAATGGCTAGAAGCCAAGTGAAGAGTGTTTCAAAAACAAGAAGTGAAAATGTATGTCAAATGATGCTGTAAAGTTCACAAAAGATGGGAGGGCTGTAAGGCAACCAGTAGATTTGGCAATAGGGAAGTGATAGGTGATTTTACCATGATGGTTTCAAAGAGTGGTGAGGGCAAAATCCAAGGGAATGAGTGACAAAAAGACTCAAAATTGAGCTAGTGGAAGCAGGGTAGACAACTCTATTGGAGTGTTCTGTTATCAAGGTGAGCAATGAAATTGGCAGTAGGTAGAGGAAGATGTGAAACTTGGGGTCAAAGAAGTTTTGTGTCTTTGTCGTTTGTTTTACGATGAGAAATATTATAAGTGCGTGCCTGTGGGAATGATCCAGTAGAGAGGAGAAAATTGATGGTAGATGCTATGGACTGAATGTTTGTGTCTCCCCAGAAGTCCTATGTTGAAGCCCTATTCCTTAATGTGATGGTAGTGGGAGGTAGCACCTTGAGAGGTGATTAAGTCGTGAGGGTAGAACCCCCATGAATGGGATTAGTGCCCTTTTAAGAAGATGCATGAAAGAAATTACCTCTCTCCACCATGTGAGACCACAGCAAGAAGGAGTCCATCTGCAAACCAGGAGGAGAGCCCTCAGCAGGAACTGAATCTGCCAGCACCTTGGTCTTGGACTTCCCAACCTCTGGACTGTGAGAAATAAATTTCTGCTGTTTAAGATACCCAGTTTATGATATTTTTTAAAGCTTATTTATTTATTTTTGAGAAAGACAGAAAGAGCACAAATGGGGGAGGGCCAGAGAGAGAGAGAGAGGGAGACAGAGAATCCAAGCAGGCTCCAGGCTCTGAGCTCTCAGCACAGAGCCCAGGGCAGGACTCCAACCCACGAACCATGAGATCATGACCTGAGCCGAAGTCAGATGCCCAGCCGACTGAGCCACCCAAGCACCCCCAGTTTATGATATTTTTGGTATAGAATCGCAAACTAAGACAATAAGGGATGGAAAATCAGGAATTGCTGGAGTTTAAGTAAAAGAGGATAAGCTCCAGTTCCTAAATGGATAGAGGACTTGGCTTTGATAGGACACATTTTTCTAGCCTAAGTGCTTTTCTTTCGGAATAAATATATTCATTGCTTCCATTTTTCCCCTTTTTTAATAGAGACAACCCTGTGGGCTCTATATGAAAGATAGGGATTTTTTTTCCACCTTTCACACACCAGGAAACTGAGACAATATGGTTAGGCAACTTGTCTGAAATCAAACAGCTAATATAAATATCAGAGCCAGGACTTGTACTCTGAGCTTCTGAGGCCTCACCCCTCATTCTGCTTTTCCACACAGCATGTGCGTCAGTGATAGGCAGTTGAGTGCCACTCTCCGGAGGCCAATTCAAAGCCACTAGTTTAGTATCTTGTGGAAATTAAGTAAGGCAAACTTTTGACAAATCCATTCAGAACAAGTGTTTTCAACTTTGATCTGCACCTGTCTTTTCCCTCGCTAGCCTAGCCCAGAGACTCAGAGCTGACAGATGGTTGTTATTCTTATCAAGGGAGCACTCCTATCTCTCCTCTTCTGCCAGTCCTTCCAGATGCATTTCCTCTCAGATGGCCGTCTTATCGAGGATATAGTTCATTCTGTTAGCAAATAGCCAAGGGACACACTAGAAACATATTAGACAGCAGAGGAAAGATGGCCTGGAATTATTAATTTGCTGGGCCTAATGCTCAAATGCATAACTAGCAGCTGACAATTGTTCTGGGTTGGGCACAGTCTTATAATGGTCAGATCAAGGCATCATCTACAGCACTGAAATCTGACGTTTGCAATTCTCCTCTCCTTAATATAAATTAGGAAGTTGGAAGCTTGCTTTCTTAAACAGATTTTTCTCTTTCCTTTTTTTTTTTTTTAATCTCTACCACTACCTAACTTGCCCTTTAAAAATATGCTCATGCTCTTCCAAGGATGAACCAGAGTGAGAGACAAAGAGGATATGAATCTGAAAGGTGGTCTTCGCTGTTTTGCCACATCTGCTTGAAATTTCACAGCGGGCACCGAATCTCAGAGATTACCACAATGACTAATGAGTCACACAGTTCCCAGCCTTAAACGCATTTGTGAAAATGTTCAGGGGTTTGACCACAGCTTCTCAACATCAAGAAGGAGAGGTGTGAGAGCTCCCAGACATCAGCTAGCTCGTCTCTTGCCAGGTCTGGATTTTTCCCTTCTGGATAGGATTCTAGCACATGCTTTAGCTAGTCTTGTTTTAAATATCTTAAATGATATAACTCCCTCCCCTTTCCACTGAAAGGCTATTTCACAGTCCAGTGGATCTTATCACCAGTCTGTGTTTTCCAGAAAGTTGCCTAAAACTCATCTTTTGTTAATTTCTTAGCGTAACTCACGTTTATTCACTTTGGCAACTCACCTGTGAGCAGCCTTCCTCCCTCATTGGCAATTAAGCAAGTAAATCTACAAAGAAGCGATCACCAGCCAATTGCCTCCCTCTATTCCTTTTTCCTGTTGGATAAACCCAGCCCATGGAGAAACTTGGGGCACTGACGCCCAGTGGTTTTCTCTACTTTTTCCTCTGTCTCTTCAATTATCACCTCGTCACTCTCAGGGGCTGCATGGACTGTTCCATCCACTGGGTTTGACAAGCGTATGCTGTCATCAACAAAGTACAGTGGTTCCCATGGATTCCTCCCTGGCCCTGACTCCACAAGGATTCTTGAATTCTGCTGTCACTGATTGCAGAGTGGGGACAAGCAGCAGAAGGTATACGCTGCAAAGATGGCCAAAGTGGAAGATGCCACCCATCTCCCTCAAGCGGCTCCACATTTCCCACCTCCACAGTGCCTTGTCCATTCCCACGCTAGCTCCTTTCTGCTCACTCACTGATGCTTTTCTTTCTGTGCATCCTCCTGAGTGTAGCCACCACACTTGCCCCCTTTCTCTTCACTAACAAATTCCTCTGAACCTACTTTCCACCAAGCACATTTCCCTCCCCCTGAAATATGTAAATCCCACTCATCTTTTTCTCCTTTGTTAAAGACCACGCTGTGGCCCGTATCAGTCAGATAGTGTTCCTTTCCCCTTATTACAGATAAGAAGCGGAGACAATGTGGTCAAGTGACTTGTCTGAAGTCAGGCAACTAATATCAGTGTCACAGCAGAGCTCACACCCTGAGCCTCTGATGCCCTATCTGTGGTTCTTCCTGCTTTTCCACACAACATGCGTGTCAGAGAATGACACACAATGGAAACAGGCTTTGCTCTTGACTCCGATGTTTTTCTAGGAAGGTGTTTCATACCTAAATACACATATTTTAGGGGCGCTCAGTCGGTTAAACCTCCAACTTTGGTTCAGGTCATGATTCACGTTGGTGAGTTAGAGCCCCGCCTTGGGCTCTGTGCTGACAGCTTGGAGCCTGGAGCCTGCTTTGGATTCTCTGTCTCTATCTCTCTGCTTCTGCCCCTCCCCTGCTTGCATTTGCTCTTTCTCTTTCTCTCTCTCTTTCTCTCTCTCCCTCTCTCTCTCTCTCAAAAATAAATAAACATTAACATAATTAATAAAAATACGTATATTTATTTTATATGCCATAAAGAATCAACTTTCTAACTTCCCTTTTTTAGGAATTGTGTATCATGGGTGTTATTTTAATGATTATCAACAAAGGAACATTTTTTGCCAAGTTAAATATTTTCTCCCCTTGCACTTAGGCCAAATGTATTTCACTATCTAGAAATGCTTTAGTACATTATATGATGACTGGAAAGTAATTTAATAGAATCTAGGTTTTGAATCCAAGAAAATTACATTAGGCTAAGGATTTATAAAGACAGCTTTTATTTTGCTCGGTTCTTGCTTGAACTAAACAGCCACCCAGCCACAATCAAACAAAAAGTTTCTTTTGTCTTCATGAACTGATGTCACTTGAGTTGTTCTGCTTTAGAATCCACAGGACTACAGCAAAAAACAACAAAAAGAACAAGCAGTAACTGGAAAGTGAACAAGCAGGGAGGATGTGACTAACATACCTGCATACTGCTTACTAGATCGCTTTGCATTTCCACACAATATAAACTGCGGTCTGCTTCCATTTCCACACTGTATTTTAAGTTTTTGCTTCACTACTCTGGTTTAATTTCTAAAAAAACACGGGGTTTCACAGTTATAGCCAACTGCTTATCCCAGGCAAATTAAATTAAGCCCCTGGCATGCAACTAAAAGTTTGTTTCGCCTAATTGAGCAGCTAATGGGTATGGATGAATTTGAGGTACAGATAAAAATATTGTTTTCAAAGAGCCTCTCTGATTAGCATGCGCTGAAATGGGCAAAGAAAAATATTTATGCAGTCATTTTTATACGCGTGTTCAAATCCATTGGTTAAGCTCCAGGGAAGATTTCAGAGGGCTCAGTCCTGTCTTTACATGAGGTGATCTGATCATTGCTGAAAGAAGGCTAAAACCCTTCACCAAAGACATTCTGACTTTCTGCTGTGTCAACACCCAGCCCCCTTTAATAATGCCTGTGGACATGTGCTCTTGCCATCACCAGTCTGTGTCTTCCTTCAGTGACTGGACAGGTCTCTACTCCGGTAAAACTTCATTGTTTGATCTTACAAATGGCCTCATCTAATAACTGTCCCTATGCCACTGTGCCACTGTGTTAGTGGGATGGAGGAGAGAAAAAACAAATAGTTGGGGAGGCTTCTCTGAAATATTAATGTTCTGGAACTTGTTGCATTAGTTCCCTATCACTTTGCTGTGTTTGCTTTTACAGATGGCCATCTCTCTGAAAGAATCTCTTTCTTTGATATTGTGTACTTTTTAACAACATTAACAACCAAACAAATATATGTTGTTTTCCCCATTTTCTAATCATAAAGGAAATGCAAAAAAAAATCCATAATGCTTATCCAGTTCACATGCCATTTAAAAGTCAATTAAACAAAACTTTAAAGAGCTGTTTTAAATGATAGCTATCGTTCTGACAGATTTGCCTCCAATTCCATCTATTATTCCTATACATATATGATCTTCCAAGGGTTTTATATTTCTTTTTTTCTGTAGTTTTGGTTTTCGTTTTATATCTCTTGCCCCTTTGTAATGAAAGAATGGAGGATATACTACAGGTAGAGATTAGCTTATGCAAGATGCACAGATCAAGTCCCAGAAGCATCATTTCCTGAAAGCTGACGTCAGGTTGTTGTGGGGATAATCCTGCAGCAGATACATATGCCTCAATGGTCCTCCGTATCTTTGCTTCAGTTAGTCTGTAGGTGAACTTGTCACATCACATCTGCTGGTCACATCACATCACACTTGCTTTGTTAAGTACTTCCTCAGCCTTCAGTGAGCAACTCCTAGAAGTGTCCTGTATCCAAGTAAACTGCTTTCCATACCTCTGTGTGGAACTGATCATCAGAGACACAAAAATAGCCCTCTTATGATTTGGCTCCTCGTTTGCTGAGCTAGAAGCATAGCATCTAATGGAGACTTTCAAGCTGTAGAATTGTTAATAAAATTCAATTGAATTGTACCCTTTACCTTCACACCAAATTCATATGTTAAAGTTCTAATCCCAAATTCCTCAGAATATGGCCAAATTGGAGAGAGGGTCCTAAGAGAGGTAATCAAGTTAGAATGAGGACATTAATGTGAACACTAATCTAATATGACTGGTGTCCTTTACAAAGGGACAACTCGGGACTGGGTGGTTTAGTTGGCTAAGCCTCCGACTCTTGATATCAGCTCAAGTCATGATCTCATGGTTCGTGAGTTCGAGCCCCTCATCCCTGCTTGGGATTCTCATTCTCTCTCTCTCTCTCTCTCTCTCTGCCCTGCCCATGCACTCTCTCCCTCAAAGTAAATAAATAATTTTTTTTTTGAAAGAAAGGGGCGACTTGGAGACAGAGACAAATAGAGGGAGGATGATGTGAAGGTATAGGGAGAAGACAGCCATCAACAAGCCAAGGAGAAAGGCCTGGAACAGATCCTTCCTTTACCGCTCTCAGAAGGAACCAATCCCACTGACATCTTGATTTTTGACTTTTAGGCTCCAGAACTATGAGAGAATATATGTCTGTTGTTTAAGCCCCCCAGTTCGTGGCATTTTGTTATGGCAGCCCTAGCAAATTAATGCAGGTATTCATTTAACCATCCATGTCCCATGCTCATTTAATAAATAATGGAGACTGACCCGAAAAGGCTTCTACATCTACCAGTGGAAATCCCTCACTCTGGTTATTGAGCAATCTTTAAAAGGGAAATTCTGATTTTTCTGTGCCACTCATCAGTCTGCCTCAGATTATATTTGTTCTTATTCCTGGCTCGAGTAAGAAATTTTTACTTTTGTTTGCCCTTTACACTTGTAGAACTTTTTTTTCCCCCTACGGGCTAACATTAGTCTGGCAACTCTTCTCCACATTGAGATCAAGAGTCCAATAACATTCTCTTGTGGGTGCAAAAGTAACAGATGCTAATTGCACATCATTTTGCCGTTCACTTACTATATCAAAATACATAGCAATTATAAGCTTCCTTTATATAGCATATGGACATGAGCCATATGCACACACATGTACGTACACATATATATCAATCTACTTTTTCCCTTTCCACAAATTCTAGCTATGTACCCTGCAGTGGTCTACCCTGGAGATCACAGGTAGAGCTCTCACCTGGAATGCAAGGGAAGGAAGGAAGGAAGGAACGTAACATGTAGTTACCACCTACTATAAGTATATAAAGTTAAGACATATATTATCTTCATTAATACTCTCAACACCCTGTGGGTTGCGTACTATTACTTTTACAGATGAAACAAAATGAACTCACAGTGATAATGGTCACTCATATTTGTGTGTTCTGGCCAGTACCAACACCCTCCTGTTTTCCCAAGTCTTCATTGCAATTCCACCCATGTTCATATATCCGGGTTTCCTCCTTATTTGGAGGTAACTTCTGAAAGATCCAGAAAAGGGCACCATTCAGTCCTCATGACCACAGCAGAGTTTCCTCCTTGAAAGTTTCTATAACAGGGCCATTACTTGGGCCAGGAACACCTGGAGGCAGGGATCTCTTCTCCCTACCTGTCAGGACTTGGTTCACATGCCATCCATCTCATAGGCCCAGGGAGTGTTTAATGAAGTTAATTTGGATCAGTGGAGATCGGTGTTTAGGCCATCCTCCAAGACCTCTGAAATGTCTGGGAAACATGCCCATTTTTGGCAAGAAGTCCAGTGCTTATTGTAGTTTTATTTTTAAATAAACCTCTCTAACATTTTTTTAGTTGCTTATTTTTATTGAAAGCTCTTTCAATTATTCAGATCAATTCAATCGGAATTTATGGAGCACCTATTTAGTGCCAGGCACAGCAGGGGCATAAAAAGATCAGTGACATACTGCTCCAGGAACTTGAGGAACTAGGAAGATACAGTAAACCCACACATAATGCTAAGAGGCAAAGATGAGAGCTATAAAGGAGTACAGCTAAAGAGCTACAGGACAAAAGAGACTCATTTTTGATTGGAAAAAATCAGGAAAGACATCATCAATAAGGAGTTAGCATTTGATACACACCTTTAGGAATTCATTCAGTTAGTCATTCAGTCAATAAATATTTAGTGAACATCTAGGCATGTGCTAAGAACTAGAAACACAAGAGGGACATAATCCTTGCTCTCAAGGCCTCTACAATATAGTGATAAATTAGACAATGAACAAGTCAACAAGGATTACTATGGATACTAAGAATTGAATGACTAATATGTCCTGATGGTAGTGACCTAACAGGGGTAGGTGGTATTGGTGGTAGGGGTAAGGATACCTAGTTTGGCAAAGTGGTCTGAGAAGGTCTTACTAAGGAATTGATTTTTTAGTGATGACCTGAGGAATGAGAAAAAACAAGCCATTTGAAAAGCAGAGGTTGGAATGTTCAAGATACCGTGAGCAGTGAGTAAAAAGTTCCTTAAAAAAAAAAAAAGAACATTTGGGGATTATGAAGGAAAACTCACAAGGTCACTGTAGCTAGAGAATGGGAGAAATGGGCAGGCCAGCTTGAGAAGAGGCTGGAGAAGTAGAGGAGGTTCAGGTTTTGTCAGGCCTTTGGCCATGGAGGGTATTCTGGATTTTCTCCTAATTGTAGCAGGAACTTTGAAGAGTGTTAAACTGGGCAGTGGCATGAGGCCAATTTGCATTTGAAAGGAGTTGAGTCAGAATGCCATGGAGAATGCATTGGAGCCAGGAGGTGAGTTAGGAGACAATAGCATTGGTCCACTTGTGGTATGTCTTGTAAGAGGGTGAAGCTGATAGATATAAAGATAGATCAATTTGAGATGCATTTTGGAAGAAAAAGGCAACAAAAATTTACTAGATGAAGATGGGGGAGGGTATTTAAGCAGAGAAAATAACACAAGCAAAAATTCAGGGGAGAAAAAATTGTGGGTCTACATGGGCTTCGGTGAGACTAGAACAGCGTAACTCTTCCTTGCAACAGAGTCCTGGGGCATGATATAGCATTATCCCCACTCCTTAATTCCAGCTTTATTTTCTACCCCCCACCTCCACGCTTCACATATGACTCATAATTATCAAAGAAGTAAAGTTTGGTAGAGATGACAGAACCCTATGAATACATCCCCCAGAATGGGGGTCAACATCCCCCAGAATGTATTATTGTAATACTTGTCACATGAGATGCATTTTGAAAAAAAAGTGGAGGGCCTTTGTGGTCAAATAAGTTTAGAAAGTGACGTTCACATCCCCTTCCTGGAAAATGACAAAGCATATTAACATACTAAAGACTTTGTGATGTCCTCAAACACAGAAATCTGTTTAGTTTTGTTAACAGTTAACATATTTTTTTCCAAACTAATAGGACATTGGCTCCCTTATGCCACAGAACAAACCTAGGGATCGTATGGAACCCAGAGGACCAGCTACATAATTTGTAGGTCCCGGTACAAAGTGAAAATGGGCCCCTTATTAAAAGTCATTAAGAATGTCAAGACAGGGACAGGAAAGCACTAACCCAAGTGTAGGACCATTCTAAGCATGGGATTCTGAGGGACTGCTCTGAGCTAGCACAACCATGAAGTAAGCCTTGGGGGCTCACTACCTTCAAGTTACAGAGGAGGAAGCAAACCCCAAAAAGTGAAGTGGCCTCCCCATTATCTCACATTAGGACAATGGAGGCACCAGATCTGATCCTGTGCCTTGTGATCATTTACAGTATGCCAGATTGGTAAAGGTAAAGGTAATTGGTAAAGGTACCTAAAAGGTAAACCAGATATTTGGGGGGAGGGATTCCTACTGTGCCATTTGTAATTGATGTCACTCCCCAGTCAGGCACACTAACACCATCTCTGGTTTTTACTCAACTTTAGCAGGCTCTAACCACCCTGAGGGACCAATTCTCACACCACTCACCACTAACTTGCTACTCAAGCTAATTCCACGCTTTTTTAGTTGTCACTCTGGTTTATTACAGCTGGTCACAGAACCTAATTACTAGCCTAACAGCAGTTCTGGGAACAAAATATAGTTCTTAAAAATATCATAAGCTGTGGGGCACCTGGGTGGCTCAGTTGGTTGAGCGACTGACTTCAGCTCAGGTCATGATCTCACAGCTCGTGAGTTTGAGCCCTGCGTCGGGCTCTGTGCTAACAGCTCGGAGCCTGGAGCCTGCTTCTGATTCTGTGTCTCCCTCTCTCTCTGCCCCTAACCCACTCGCATTCTGTCTCTGTCTCTCTCAAAAATAAATAAACATTAAAAAAAATTTTTTAAATATCATAAGCTGCTTGATCAGAGATGAGTAAGAAAGCAAGGTTAGCAGAGGGGAGGAGAAAACTATGATTATCTGACTCTTGCCCTGTTTGTGAGAAAGAACCAAGTATTTCCTATCCATATTCCATAAGACATTTAACACATTTAAGACATTGTTTTGTGCATAGTAGGTGGACAAAAAAAATGTGCTTTATTCCTTAAAGGTAGGGAAGCTAGAAAAGTCTGTGTGGAAACAGAATGAGCAGAGGTGAGGAACTCCAGTGCCCTGTGAAACTATAAAGTAGGTGATGCCTAGTTTTTCAAGAATAAAATAAAGGAGGACTTTAAAGGAGAAGTTAAGGATGAGCTCTGGAATAGGATACCCACATATTTCAGGGATAGGAAGGAGAAGATGCAAATAGATAGAACAGAGGGTCTTAAAAAAAAACCAGACATTTAGAGAGGAAATGGAGAATGTTGAGAGTTTCTACTGTTTTGCCCGCTTTATTAATCAGGGTTCTCCAAAGACACAGAACAAGGATATTTCTATAAATATAAAGATGTTTATTAAAGGAATTGGCTCACACTATTATGGAGGATGACAAGTCCCCAGATCTGCAGGGTGATTCCACAAGCTGGAGACCTAGGAGAGCTGATGGTGTAGTTACAGTCTGAATCTGAAGGCCCGAGAACAGGGAGAACCAGTGGCGTAAGTTCCAATCCAAAGTCTCAGGATCCAGGAGGAGCTGATGTTTCAGTTTGAGTCTGAAGGCAAGGAAAAGCCCAGTTCAAATGTATTCAGATACAGAGAATTCTCTTTCACTTGGGGGAAGGTCAATCTTTTTCTATTCAGGCCTGCAACTGATTGGGTAATGCCCACCAACATTAGGGAGAGCAGTCTGACTTACTCAATCTACTGATATAAATGTAATTTCAACCCCAAACAAATACCCAAAATAATTTGACCAAATATCCAGGCACCCTGGGACCCAATCAACTGACACATAAAATTAACCATTGTATCTACTCAAGATCCATTCCTTCATATTTTAACTCCATGACTGGATTTTCCTTTAGGGAACCAACCCTTGTCCACATTTGATCTATGTAGTTGGTCCAGGGCTGACCTCAAGCCTAAATTTCTGGTAATGGACATTGAGAACATTTCAATCCCCAAGGAAGAGTGTCTGATTCTGAGACAGACCACTGAGTTTCAGATGGTGGGACTTTGGCTATCAGCTATTAGGAGAGAGGAAAATAAAATGAAAAGGGAAGTTTTCTTGTGAGTTTAACACGTGGGTAGGATATAGAGCAAGCACTGCTAAAGACCTGTAGGAAGGACTGACCTAAGATTGATGCCAACACACAAGAACAGAGCTGAGAGGTGAAGAGAGAGAAAAAGAGAGAAACTGAAGCTTGGGGACAGGGCTTGGTTTGAACCCCCAACTCAACTTTCCCTGGACATTTTAATTGCACAGGTTACATGAGTTATATGAGTTAGTTGCTTTGAGTTTCATTTCATGCTTAAACTGATTTAAGGTAAGTCCTTTTTTGTGTGTGAGCAATGAGTCCTGACAGATGCTGTGAGCTCATTATGGTCAGAGAATAAGTGAAGGGAATGGGCCTCCCTTATCTTAGGTGCAGTGAGCAAGCAGCTAGCAACTCTGCTTTCCAAACGGTCCTTTTGAACTAAGTTATAGCATTGCTGAAGGCAGTTGAGTGAGCTGGATTTAGCTTCTGAGGCTGAAGCTAAATCTATCAATTACTAACGTCACACTATTAACTGGAAATGATCCTGTCCCTAAAATTCCATCACTTTGACAATAAAAATCATCTGGTGCCATTTAATATGAGCATATACAGTGCACTGTCAGGACTGGGATTGGGGAGAGTGAGCCAAGAGCTTAAAATCCCATTCCTACCGCTTTGAGTGATGGGGACAGAATTTAGGACCCTGGAGGGTTCCAGGAACTAGTTACAAGTACAGGCTGGGGCTCTCTTGACATCAGGAATATGGTGGAATAGGAAGCCCTAAACGTTCCCTCCCTGTGTAGACACAATGATTCAACAACAGCACATGGATCAAAACCCTTTGTGAGAAATCCAGAAACTAGATGAAAGGTTCCTACACCCTGGGCAAGTGCAAATCCAGCCACATCAAAGCCAGTATTAAAAACAGAGAACACTCATCATAATCCCCACTCCTGGTACAGAGCCATATGACCAGGAAGGAACTCCCATCTCCCAGTTCCTCCCTAAGGAGCAAAGGAGTTGGAACATAGATGTAGTGTTCCAACTTTGCTGAGTGCCGCCCAAGGGTCTGGCTTGTACCTAGCCTCTCTCAGAGAGTTGGCAGGGCCGGCATTGGCTAGTCCCCCGGGGTTACAGAGAACAAAGTGGTAGTTTGAATTGGTGTGCCAGCGGCAGTCACCGTGGCTCCTCCCTCGAGCTCCGCACAGAGTGAGCAGGCCATAAGCCCCAACTGCTCCCTGAGGCGGGAGAGAGTTGAATTACACACCTGAAGTCCCAGCTTTTCCTATGCTGCCTGAGGAACTGGCTTCAGTCTTGTCCGTCTCAGAGCCTTGAGGGGGCCTCACATACACTAGACCTGTGTAGGCCACAGAGAACAAAGACAGCAATTTGATCCAGCACACAACTGGTCACCACAGCTGTTCCTGCCGATCCAGAACAGAGCAGACAGGCAAAACCCCTCAAATCCCAGCTTCTCTTTGGAGAGGGAAAGAGTCGGACAGAGCGTTCAACAATTCAACTTTTCTGGGGCTGCCGGAAGAATTGGCTTTAGTCTCATTTGTCTCGGAGTACTGACAGGACCTGGTGAACTCTGGATGCCTTGGGGCTGCTAAGAACAAAGAGAACAGGTTGGATAAGCACAAAGCTGTGAGAGGCCTCCAGAATCTCTGGCTGGGCATATTGCTGAGAGTCTTCTCTTTTACAAGGTCAGTCCATGAAGACTGGGAGAAGTGGAAATTTAAAAAAATGTTTTTTAATGTATATTGATTTTTGAGAGAGAGAGAGAGAGAGAGAGAGAGAGACAGAGCCTGAGCAGGGGACGGGCAGAGAGAGAGAGAGAGGGAGACACAGAATCTGAAGCAGGCTCCAGGTTCTGAGCTGTTAGCACAGTGCCCAATGCTGGGCTCAAGTTCACCGACCACAAGATCATGACCTGAGCCAAAGTCAGATGCTTGACTAACCGAGCCACCCAGGTTCCTCAGAAGTGCTATTTTATACAACACACAGACACCAACATAAAGAGTCAAGGAAAATAGACAAACAGGAAAATATGTTCCTTCCCCAAAAGGAACCAGATAAATGAACCAGATAAATCTCCAGAAACTGATCATAATCAAATGAGATATATGATTTACCTCATATTCAAAATAACCATGATAATGATGCTTACTGAGGTCAGGAGAACAATGCATGAACAAAGTGAGAATGTCAGCAAACAGATAAGATTTTTTTTTAAGTATCAAGTAACGATCAGGTTGCTGAAAAACACAATAACTGGGCTGAATAATATACCAGCCAGACGAGAACACCACAAGAAAACTAAAGGCCAATATTGCTGATGTACATAGATACAAAAATCCTCTATAAAATCCTAGCAAACCAAATTCAGCAGCACATTAAAGGGATCATACACCATGACCAAGTCATATTTTCCCTGGGATGCAAAGATGGTTCAACATATGAAAATCAACTAATGTGATATGCTTCATTAACAGGCTGAAGGATAAAAATCACATGATCATCTCAATAGATGCAGAAAGGGTGTCTGATAAAATTCAAATCCCTTTCATGATGAAAATGCTCAATAAACTATGTATAGGAGAAATGTACCTCAATCTAATAAAAGCTATACATGAAAGTCCACAGCTAACATCATACTAAAGCTGAAAACTAGTATCAAGAACAGTGCAAAGATGTCCACTCTTGCCACTTCAATTCCACAAAGTGCTGGAAGACCTAGAAAGAGAAAGTAGGCAGGAAAGAGAAATAAAAGCATGCAAATCAGAAAGAAAAAAGTAAAAGTGTCCCTGTTTGCAAATGGCATGATCTTGTATATAAGAAACCCTAAAGACACCAAAAAAATATTAAAACTAATAAACAAATACAGTAAAGTTGCAGCATACACAAATCAACATATGAAAATCAGTTGCCTTACTATACGCTAACAACAAACTACGTAAAAAGGAGATTGGGGAAAACAGTTTCATTTACAATAGCATCCAAAAGCATAAAATAGGTCAGTGATAGCCAGTGTTAACTTCAAACAATCCAGGTTGATTACTAGGTAGTTTCCTTCCTTCTTCTCTCCTTTCCCTCCCTTTTTTCTTTTTCATAATTTTTTTAAGTAGGTTTCACACCCAGCACTGAGCCCAATGTGGGTTCTGAACTCATGACCCTGAGATCAAGATCTGAACTGAGATCAAGAGTTGGATGCTTAATCGACTGAGCCACCCAGGTATCTCCTTTTCATAATTTTTGAGCCCTCTACTGTTCCAAGCACTATGCCAGTCACAGAAGTTATGAAAACAAGCACTGAAGAAGTTTACAGGCTGGGTTTGGGAAGGTCATGGTAGGGGGTAGGGAGGAAAGTATGCATCACTATTATAGTATAGTACCAAAAGTGCTTTGATAGTGACACAGAAATACCTTGAAAGCACTAGCCGGGGGAGGGACGTACTTGCCATTTCTGGGATGTAATCCAAAATGTTTGCCACCACTCTGGGTCTCAGAACTAGGAAAGCAGAAACTCATGAAAATGTAATTTCTATCACTTAATCTTGGAATCTTGTAACTGGTCACAGTGTTTTCTTTGCTCTCATTAATATAATGCTTAGAACTGATAATACATGGCCTATTCTAAAATAACCCTGAGGAATCTTGGGTGGCTCAGTTGTTAAGTGTCAGAGTCTTGATTTCAGCCCAGGGCATGATCTCACGATTTGTGAGATCGAGCTCTGCGCTGACAGAGTGTTCTCTCTCTCTCTCTCTCTCTCTCTCTCTCAAAAATAAAAAAAAATAAACTTTAAAAAAAGATAAAGTAATTCTGGTTTACTGTGACAATCATTTCATATCCTAATGTGACCCCTGAATTTACCTTATTTTTAAATTTTTTCTCATCTATTATCATTCTGTTGTACTGTTACATTTGTTTAAAATATTCGAAAGCCTTTGGTAATGAAGCTTTCATAAATAAATTATGTACATACAGATCTTAGTAAGTAATTGTTCAGTTCTTCAAATTAAATAGGGTTTTTAAAAATGAAAATTCAAGCACAGAGAGTAATTCTTTTGTAGTAACATTATGACTCTTGTTTCAATAAACAAAGTGGTATGAATTGCTTCAAGGAAATATAGGTACATCAATAGGACATAACAAATTGCCAAGAAACCAATACTTGGTTTGTATACACAATATTTAGGGTTTGCATATATAACAATTTAGTGTAAGATAAATGCAGTATCATATCATAATGGGAAAAATAATGAATATTTAATAAATAGTACTAGGTTAACTTCATCACTATTTTGAAGAAAAGAATTGACCTTAACCACATAAAACTTCTGATGGCTTAAAGAGTGAAATGTTAAAAATTAGCCTCAAACAAATGAGAAGACAATATATTTAACACCAGATCTTGATGTTTGGCCTGTCTTTTAAAGAACTGGCCAATGTAAGAATCAAAATAGAAAAGGGCAATAAAATTGGTCATAAAATGGAAACGTTTTCTATACAAAAAATCTCAATTGTTAAACAATACACTGGGAACTATTATTTGATGTGAAAAATGCTAGTTCAATACCCAAAATCTTTAAAGATGTTAAAGGAAAAAAGTAAGACAAGCAGTAACATGATAATAACCGTGGGCCAAAGGTTTGTTATAACAAACTAAAAAAACAAACAAAAAAAAACCCACAAAGGGCCATTAAATACAATCTCTCAACATTCTTGTCTCTGTAAACTGAGTTTTTTCAGATTTTTTCCTAAGGAAACAGTCTGTGGTGAGTCAGAGAGTCACGTTATCCGGATTTAGATGGAGCATAATGCAGAATGGTGAAACACTGGAAATATTCTCAGTGACCAACAAGACAGCAGTTATCAAATAAATGTCCAAGATAATGTAATAAAATGGTGGGGGGGAGTTCATAAAACTACTCCAAAAATAGCATTAAAGAAGTGATAATTTTAAAACAACTTTAAAACACTAATAAGTATGATTCCAAGACTGTGTACATAAAGAAATAAAATAGCAGGCAGTAGGAACATAAGTAATTTTTGAAGCTGCCTTCTGTTTTTTTTTTCTCAGTTGTCTACAATGAGTATATGTTAATTTTACAGATAACACTGAAATGTTTTGAATTTCAAGAAATTTAAAAAAGAAAAAAAGAAAATTCATTTCCTTCATATACTTCACTGATCTTCAGAGAGAAAAGTAGAAGAGAAAAAAGTACATGTAAGAGGACTGTATTTCAGGGGCACCTGGGTGGCTCAGTGGGTCGAGTGACCGACTTCAGTTCAGGTCTTGATCTCATGGTTCACAAGTTCAGGGCCTGCATCTGGCTCACTGCTGTCAGCCTGTCAGCACAGAGCCCATTTCAGATCCTTTGTCCTCCTCTCTCTAACCTTTGCCCCGATTGCACTTTTCCAAAAATAAATAAAATATTAAAAAAAAAAGAGAGGACTGTATTTCAGCCTTCTGTTCCCAAAACAATCTCAGAATAGAAGGTTCCTCAGGTTTCCATCTCTTACTCAGGAACACACTGAGTGGGGTCTTATGCAGCCTGAACAAGGCCATGGGCTCTTGCAGCTCTTGAGGTCGGGTGTGGGACAGAAACCACTTTTTCTTTGTAGGAGCTCACTTCCCTGGTCTTCTTGCAGCCAGGCCAACTTCCCAGAATGGGGGAGAGGCGAGGACATATCTAAACTTGTTTTCACATCACACTTGATACTGAGGAGCTGATAAATGCCGGCCTAGCTAAGAGAAATGTCACATAAAGTCTTACCAGACTGGGTACCCTCCTCCCTGTCTTCCTCTAGCTGAGTGACGGGGGCAAAAATACTTAACCTCCTGAGTCTCCATTTCCTTGACTATGAAACAGAGATGGTAATTTCTACCTCATAGTGCTGTGAGCAGGGCTTCCATCCAGATAGCTCACACTCGTACAGCTGTATTGACTTAAAATACTGAAATTCTTGAGGTGCCTGGGTGGCTCAGTTGGTTGAGGGACTGACTCTTGATTTCCGCTCAGGTCATTATCTCAGGATTGGTTCAGGAAATCAAGCCCCACCTCTTGGGTGTGGAGCCTGCTTAAGATTCTCTCCCTCTCCCTTTGCCCCTCCCCTGCTTGCATGCACATGCTCTCATTCTCAAAAAGAAAACAAAACAAAACAAAAAAAATTGAAATTCTTCTATATAAGTTGGTAAATAACCACTGTCCCAGGCCCTACAGTGTTCCCCAAGCCTCCTTATTTGCCTTCTCCATAATCTTCTAACTAAAGGTGGTGGGACCTCCAGGACCCTGTTCCAACATTATCCCAGGGTGCCATTTGAATTATCCATAAAGGTGCCTTATTAGTTGTTCAACAGTTTGAGTATTTTCTCTGGTTGTGGGAATTAAATATGAATGAGGTGATCCACAAGGGTGAGATCATAGACTGAGGAGATTTGGAGCTTTTTTTCCAAGAAGCATATACTTGCAGTAATCTATTTAGGTCAATAGGATATTTTGTCCCCTTGGGACCTACATACTTCCCCTACAAAGGTAAGGAAGACTTGAGGGGAAGTGAAAGAGCACTGAAAAGTATGACCCAGAGGTAATTCTCTGGCCTTTAAGCACTTCCTACTCTGAGTTCAGAGGAGTGGGTGAGGTCAGCCATTCACTAAGCCTCATTATGCAATCACCACAAGTGACCTTGGCCTCGCTACTTGCACATGAAGAACAAAACTAGTCTTTTTACAATAAAATAGTTTTTCCGAAGAGAAAATACATGGTCTTAGATTTTAATGGATCATCTGAGGGGTTTTGACACTGATAAAGTTTAAGAGTTGAATTTCTGGCCTATCTTGCTTCAGGGCTAGGCTGCCAACTCTTCAGAAAATAGCCTCTAAGGGGAAAAAAACCTCTTAATTTATGATTCTGGTCTTTTCTTGAGGACATTTTATCCATTCCATAGAAAAGACAGGCCCGGGACATTCTGCTCAGAGATATTTCATGGGAGTGATCACTAATTCTGGTAGACATCCCTCATAATGGACAATCGACACTCTTACCCTTCTCAAAAACATTTTTTTCCCTTGCCCTTTTTTTGTGAAAATACTGAGAAACCTTCTGGATACTAATCATCTAACACAAATTTGTTTAAAAATATCATCTGAATTTTCTAGGAAATTGGCACATTAATGATACTAAAGTGATTACAACTTACACAAGAATTACTTCTTTCTTGTTTTTGATTAATGAACTATAAAAAATAATATGTGACATTAAACTGGGGCAGCTTCAGAGCATTGTTATGTGGTTGGAGTGAGAATTATACTAATCTGAGTGCATGTAAATGGCATAGAATTCAGATACTTTTTTTCACATGTTAGATTTCCTGTTGAAAATGTAACTGTATTAACACTATATGCCTTATTCATTCTCAGTCCTTGTAAAGTCCTGGGGAAAAGAGAACAATCCAAATTCTTGTGCCCAAGTCTTTTTTTGGGCACTTAATTTGTATGCCTGTTATACTGATTTGGAAACCTGAAACTCAAAAGGCACCAGAACCCCTAAAGACAGTCTCATGAACCATTATTGTTTTGTTTTTTTTTTCTCTAGGATTAGAAAACTTTCTGAACCTCATAACCAGAGTTTGAATGAGGGCAACTTGCACTTTTCACAGGTGTTCTTGTCTGTGACAAAGGACAAATTAAGTCTCCAAAAAGACTCATCTGCTGGCTTTTTCTGATGACTTCTATTTCAAGGTCTTCTCTCTCTAATTAGCCTCCCCAAATGGACTGTTTAATGCATAACTAATCTTGAACTTGCTCTTTTCTCTGACTGAAGAGAAAATTGCACTTCATTTTGTTGAGCTATGGTGCTTATGTTGCACATTTATCAACGAGTGATATTTTAGAATTCTAGATGGCAGCTGTTCAGAGTTTCCTCATTGGCAATATTAGATTGGGAATTACTAATGATGAATATATAAACCCTCGTTAATATACAATCTAATCAAAATTGTTCTAAATATTTAGCTTCTTAAATTCAAATTATTTTCCAAAGTATACAAGTCTAATGTGAACAAGAAACATTCTCTTTAGGGTCTAGAGAATAGTTGGAACATTTATAACATTTGTCACATGGCCAAATAAATCATTGATAACAATATAATGCAGTGTGTTGATTTTAATATCTTCCTAGCTCTGCATCTACATCATTTTAATTTATTTCTATTATTTTCTTTTCAACAGTAAACAAAATACGTCAAAAAATTCTTAGTTTGAAAAAGATGGCCATGCTTGCTTTGTGTTGTTTTACCAAAGTCATTTTTTAATTAAAAAATTTTTTTTTCCAAAGTCATTTTCTTTTAGTTGGCTTTGTTTGTTCTTCTATTGCGAGTAAAGAAGTGGAAAAAAATATGTACACACAAGCTGAAATACAACTGGCAAAAAGAGTTCACAGCATGATCTTTTTTAGTGCTTGATACCACACTTATGTAGGCAACAGACAACAGTGTCTCTCCGTCCCTACAAGCAGGCAGAGTTTACTCGAAGCGAGAAAGCTCTCTGTCTCTCAAAAATAAATAAATGTTAAAAATTAAAAAAGAAAAAAGTGGAAGAGGGGAGGAGAAGGCCCCAAACATAAGGAAAAAGAGAGGTGGATAACCCTCAGAGGTTATGTCCTCACCACCCTCTGGTCAGTTGCACAGATCTGTCTCTAACTGAACACAACAGGAAGGTAAAAGCCTCAGTTGAAGCTAAGCTCTAAGACAATAGCAGGAAAGGATTCCCAGATTCTAAAAGGATGCACAAGACTACCTCTGCAAGAATTGTGATGCACGTGGTTCAAATCCAGCTTTGCCTTTCTCAAAAGGAGGGTATAAGAGGAACACCTGGGTGCCGCAGTTGGTTAAGGATCCAACTGTTGGATTTGGCTCAGGTCATGATCTCACAGTTTGTGGGATTGAGACCCAAGTTGGGCTCTGTGCTGACAGCATGGAGCCTGTGTGGGATTGTCTCTCTCCTTCTCTCTTTGCCTTTCCCCCATGTGCATGCTCTCTCTCTCTCTCTGTCTCTCTCTCGCTCCCTCTCTCAAAATAAATAAATAAACTTAAAGAGAAGGATATAAAATGGTTGAAATTAAATACCTGCAGAATAGCAATTAGAGAAAAACATTTCTGTAGAGATTTACCACAGTGCTATGTCTCATCCCTTCCTGCACACTGTACCCTCTCCAACCCCCC
Organism: Acinonyx jubatus; assembly: GCF_027475565.1. Lineage (NCBI taxonomy): Eukaryota > Metazoa > Chordata > Mammalia > Carnivora > Felidae > Acinonyx > Acinonyx jubatus. The sequence goes on along the minus strand of NC_069380.1, from coordinate 167,541,154 downwards.
AGTTGGGAGAGTGATCAATGTTGCTTTCTCCTGTCTTCTAGTCTAGTGAGGGAGAATAAAGTAGACCACAAGTTGAATCTTCAGTGTGCTCTCTGATACCAAGCTAGCATGAAACCAGTGCCTGAGAAATCTATGGGTTAACTATGTGGCTGAGGCTTGGTGCTAACAGGAGGCTAAAGGAAAAATGGGCTGTATTTTGGGAAGATGGCGCACTCAGAGATGGAGATGCATCACAAGATACCCAGGAAGCAGGGAGAGAAAGCCGTACTGGTCCTCAAAAGCATGTTCCCACATTGAGAAGAAGGTTGGTGAGAGATTCCCAGCAATGGACAGTCCCAAAGAACCCAGGAAAATGTCCCAGGACAAAGTCAACTTTAAATGTCTGCCACAAATTGATGTCAGTCCTTGCCTCTCCTCCTTCCCTCTTATCTTGTCAGGGAGTGGGGGAGGAAGGCAGAGAAGAGCTGGCAGAGTAAGGAAGCCAATCACATTCTGCTCACCTTCACATCTTGGGCCCTTCCAGGTGAAAGCTGGAGGAGGAGAGAGACTGTAGCTTTCAATAAACTTGGAGTTTTGACTGGACAGACATCCAGGTGGCAGAATTGACACTACTCTGCACATGAAAGGGTATTTTATTTTCTGGCATGTGGTATCATCTGGGGACAGAAAGAACCAGTCTTCGAAGTGGGTTTGCTCTAGTAGTCATAAGAGAAAAAAAAATCAGTTACTTTATGATTGTCCCTTAAAGGTCATTTGTTGAATACAAATGATAACATTAAAATGCACATAAACATATAAACAGGTAGGTGAGAACAAGCTGTAGAACAACTCTAGAAATGGGAATGCATCCTACAGAGGGGAAGTGGAATTAGGCAAGGCTGAATGCCTGCTGGAGACATAAAGACAAAAATCTGCATTGCATTTAGGACAACAGAAGAATGGAATTAAAGGGGTCTCTGATGATAGCAACTGGTTCACTGCAATTGTGTCTGAAAAGAAATTGTCCCTGGACTGAAAGCCTAACTTCCTTTCTTGGGGAAAATTAAATAAAAACAATCTATTGATATGGAATAAGCATTCCTGGTCAATCTCTCAAATTAAGAAAGGAATGACATTTGTGGGTGGACGACTGGTCTTGGTCCTGGGTCCATGTGTACCTCCCATATAATACAGGAAATCATTCTCCCAGTATAACGCAATGTTGTATGTGGTTCTGGGTAAGAAGTCAGTTTTTCCAGAACCTCATCACTAAAATGTGCTGATCATCCAAATTCTTGTATCAGTGGACTGAGAATGTAACTCCAAGCTGGAAGAGTTTACTGACCTTGTCACATCCATAGGAATGATTACCATATGAACAACAGCTTGGAGAGAGTCATGGAGGTGGAGTGTGGGAAAGAAAAGAGCATCGAGTGACTACAAGCCAAGATCAACCAGCCTGGTACATCTTATGCAATGATCCCCAACACCTCTCCATCCTCTTTCTCCATACTGTGTGTAGAAACTGACTCCCTGCATTAATGAACTGTCGACAAGTGTTATTAGATAAAATCTTCGCTCTTTTTCACTAATCAGTGCAGTGATCCAGACCAAGCCATTTGTTTTGCACTGCAGTTTCCTCATCTGTTACATGAGAGATTGGATAGATCAGTAGTGTGAAGGGCATAAAGCAAATCCGCTATTTAAACTGCAGACCCCAAGTTCATCACTAGAGATTTGTGATTCAGTAAAGGGTAGGGTCCAAGAATCCGAGTTGGAACACAGTTAAGGTGATTCCAGTGAAGATTATCCAGAGAAACATTAAAACACATGACCTCTAAGATCTCTTGCAAGTTAAACCTCTTTTGCTCTAGTCTATTGCAAATATTTATTGAGCATTCACAGAATGCACAATGCCTTACAAAAACTAGTGTGCACAAATAACATGTATTTTTATTTGAAATCTGTATTCACTGGGTAATGGGTAGGATAACAAGGATTCCAGTCATCAAAGCACATCACAGCAGTCTGCTGGCTGCACATGGGTAGGCTCATTTTTTTGCTGGTATGGGTTAACTAGGTGGTTGAACTAAAAAATCTCCCTTACCCATGAGATGCTGTGATTTTGAATCTAATTCTATTATATTCTTATAGCCATTAGGAGTGGCTATTTTTTCTCTATTATTTAAGGCTAAATATACATTTACTCCACCAGAAGTCCTCCAAGAAGTTCTCTGTGGGGTTAAGAACACAGAGCATTCAAAAGTTACACACACTTAGTAAAAATAAATTTTCTTGATTCTCTATATATTTGCTATCTAAAAATGCCTCAGTCTTAGTTCAAAATTTGATCTTCTTCTAAGGATTGTTCTGGTCCCTTTCCTTTACCTCATCCTGCTCAAGCTGGATGTGGTCACTTGTGTGTGACCACATACTGTAAATGAAATGTCTTTAGGGTCATGTACTGTCCCCCTGGATCCTTGCTGGTATCTGATGTGCTGTAACTTGTTTCATCTGCTGCCCATGTGACAATAGTGGCTTCCATTGAAGTATACTTTTCCTCACCTGGTTCCTTCATATGCCATGTTGGCTCCCTCTGCTGAAGTCACAGCCTTAGTTATAAGGTGACATGTGTAATGCCTTCTTTTTTAAAAGTCTATGTCTTTTGAGAGAGAGAGAGAGAGAGAGAGAGAGAGAGAGAACGCACAAGCAGGATAGGAGCAGAGAGAGAAGGAGAGAATCTCAGCAAGCTCCATGCTGTCAGCACAGAGCCCAACACAGAGCTCGATCTCATGAACTGCAAGATCATGACTTGAGCCAAAAATCAACAGTCGGACACTTAACTGACTAAGCCACCCAAACGCCCCACAATGGCTTCAGTCTGATGTTAGGGCTCTTCTGGTCCATTGCTTCTTTCCTTTCCCATCTCTGCAAGGATAAGACATACGGTAGGATATGAATAAATGGGGTGATATCTAAAGCTCAGCCCTCTAGACACCTCCCTCAGCCATTTCTAAATTCCTGTCTGGCACCATGTTAGACGTAGTGTCATGCCAACTGTGGGGATGCTCTGAAATATATGCTAGAATAAACCCACTGTTCTGGAATGTGTTTCCACCACATAATCCAACAAAGTACAACCCCAAGAGGCCAGACTGCTGGGATATTCATGTCTAATGATGTGTATTTCTTCTCCTTTCTCCTCCCATCCACCTCCTCAGAAATATGAAGGTTTTCCTCTGTTCCTGTAAGGTAGAAACATCCCTTAAAACATATATCAGTCATTTACCCTATGGCTTATAATAAAATTCTGTGACCCAGAGTCCCTAGGCTTAGCATCTGATTTGTAAAAGGAATTTTGGCAAATTTAAACAAACTTTTTTCCCTCCTAACAAAGCCTCGATTTCAATACTATGGTCTCACTGTGAATTTTTAAAAATATGTTTTCCCACTGAAGGCCAAGAAATGACTTCTCTGTTCCAACCTCCTGTGAAATGATGAAGCCCACTGATTTAATAAGTGCAGAACCACACAGCAACATGATTTCTTGGAATGAAAAAATTGTCAGTTTAATGTTTGCAAAAATATTTTCCCTGTAAAAACAATAATCTGGATAGATTTGCGTCTCAGAAACTGGAAGGTAAGAAGAAAATAATTTGTGCAAATGTAACCATTGCACCTAGGGCCATAGATGGCAAACTGCTTTAGACCAAATATCATTGAGTTTCCCTACTTTAGGGTCTCTTGAAGATGCTAGAATCAAAGAAATGGGGAGTTAAGTACTCCAGAGATCATTACAGAGAAATCTGGTACAAGGAGAGATGACTTTCTTTCAGGAAACTAGCAAGGTTAGTAGTGTCCATTCTTTGACAACATGGCCCCAAACTAGCATTCCAGTTTTATATCCCACTCCTCACCTCTGTCAGCTTTCTTTTTCAACAAAGCCACCCAACCCATGGACCGTCGGATCTACTGATTGCATTCCTGTGTCTGTGTCTTTACTTTCATAGTCCCTTCAATGGAATGTTCCTAGGTTAGGGCTTTAAAGAGTAGTCAGCAAATCCATTAGGATTAAGTGAGTATCAAAAACCTTGCCTCCCGCTTATATTTCCATCAAACAAAGTAATCTAGTGTTGTGTCAAGGATGGAAGTACCATATTTAGATTCCTTTTACCAAAAAAAAGGTACTATAGCAGCATCTTATTTTGAGGGAAAAAGAGATTCTGTCCAATTTCCATTTGCTATAATTTGTCTATTCTTTTGAAAAGGACTTCTGACTGGGAGCCATAATGCTGAGTCTGGCTCTGAGAAGAGAGAAAAATGGGAGAATAAACACTGAGCAGGAAGCAGGGAGACCACGGTTGTTACCATAGTGATGAACATCCAGTCCGGATGGTGCTGTTGCCGGCTTGTGCTAGTGAGTGGGAGAAAACCACCTTCCTTCTGGACTAGTGTAGCTGAGGACAGAAAAATCTGAGATGACCAATTTAACTCTCTACTTGAGAGTTTAAATTGTATCTCTATAGATATATAGTCAATGCTTATTAAGCACCTAAGTGGTTGGCAATGTGCTGGGCATATTAGAGGATTTAATATATGTAAACCCAGAAAGTTAGGGACTAACACCCCCATTTTAAATATGAAGAAAGTAAAGTTCCAAGAGAGTAAATAATTTGTTATTTAATGAACTAGCTAGTAAAAGGACAGGGCCCAGATATAAATACAAATTTTTAAGTTAATTCAATCTAATTTGTTTTCATTGTAAACCTGTTTTCACCAAGCCACAACTGTGTCTGTCAAATGATATGGCAGGAAAATGGTATCCCTTTGAATAATACAAACTTAGGGAACTCTATGGTGGTTACTCCAAGCTTTGACATTTAAAAAAATTTTTTTAATCTTTATTTCTTTTGAGAGAGAGACAGAGTGTGAGCAGGGGAAGAGCTGAAGGGAGGGAGACACAGAATCAGAAGCAGGCTCCAGGCCCTGAGCTGTCAGCATAGAGCCCGCCACGGGACTCGAACTCATGAACCGTGAGATCATGACCTGAGCCCAAGTTGGACACTTAACCGACTGAGCCACCCAGGCACCCCTCCAAGTTTTGACATTTTATAGTTTTCTCTGTCTTGCAAGTTTTATAGAAAAATAATTTGTATTAAAGCTTTCTTTCCCTCATTTATAAACTGAATTGGTTTTCTGATAACAGCTTAATTAATTAAGAAATGATCCTAAATGATAGCTTTCAATGTATTTTGCATTAATATGACAACATGAACAGTTCACTGACTGTAGACATTATCTCATAGATAGGCAAAAGTCAGGAATTATACATTCTCTTTTTAAATTTTTCAAATGTTTTTATTTATTTTTGAGAGAGAGAGAGAGAGAGACAGAGTGCAAGCAGGGGAGGCGCAGAGAGAGAGTGAGGCACAGAATCTAAGGTGGGCTCCAGGCTCTGAGCTGTCAGCACAGAGCCCAGTGTGGGTCTCAAACTCACGAGATCATGACCTGAGCTCAAGTTAGACACTTAACCAACTGAGCCACCCAGGTGCCCCCTTTTTCATCCAAAAACAGAAATGCCTTTGAATTTTTAACAACAATCCCATATCACCAATAATTACAATAAACAATATCAAAAAATTAAAGGCATATGTAGTTTCATTCCTATTCCCATCCCTATTTTACAATAGTAACCGTTGGTATTTGTCCCGTTTGAACGTTTATGCAGACTGTAATGGTGAAGAACATGGATTCACATTCCAGCTTGGCCACTTAGTGTGAGTAGGCAAATTAACCTCTTAGCCCTCAATATTTTATCTGTGAAACAGGGATAGGGATACTACCTACCACATGTGGCTATTATATGGAAAAACTGAGATAAACTATGTTAAGTGTTGAGCATAGTACTTGGCATCCTGTAGCAGTTTATAAATTGTTGCGTATATATGCTTTATATACATTGTTTACATAAGTGGATCATGCTATACATATCGAACTACAATTCCTACTGAACAAAATATCTTATGACACATTCCCATATCTACATGTAAGAATCTCCCTATCGGTTGCTGTATAACCACTATATCCTCACATGACATTTTTGCAGAGTGTGTCTGTGGAGACAGAGCAAGCTCTCTGGTGTCTCTTTTTATGAAGGCACTAATGCCATCGTGGGGCTCCACCCTCCTGACCTCGTCTAACATTAATTACTTCTCAAAGGCCCCGTCTCCAAAAACCATCACATTATGGGGTTAGGGCTTCAATATGAATTCAATTCAATATGAATTTTGGGAGGAACAGGTATGTTCAGTCCATAATATATTAGATCGGGTAACAGATTTTTAAACAGTAAATGTTAATACGCATATCACATTTTCTACAATTTACACTCCTACCAAAGAATGCAAGAGTGCCCATCCCTCTATATCTCATTATTAACGGTTTTTAATGAACTCACTTTATTCTTTCATAATCTGATGGGCAAAACATTATATCTACCTTTGATTTGCATATATTTGATTATTCATTAGGATAATTATGTTTTCATTCTTCATCTGGGAATTTCCATGGCATATACATTGTCAATTTTTCTTTTTTTTTTCTCTAAAGTTTATTTATTTATTTTGAGAGACTGAAAGCACACACACAAGTTGGGGAGGGGCAGTGAGAGAGGGAGAGAGAGAATCCCAAGCAGGTTCTGCACTGTCAGTGCAGAGCTCTGTGCAGGGCTCCATCTCACCGACTGTGAGATCGTGACCTGAGACAAGATCAAGAGTCAAATGCTCAACTAATTGAGCCACCCAGGCACCCTCCATTGCCAACTTTTCTATACTAATGTTTTTCTCATTGACTTCCATGAGTCCTTTGTACATTAGAGATGTTAACTCTTGTCTGTCACTACTTACCCGTGTCATCCTTTCTCATGGTATCCAGACTTGACCTTTATAATATTCATTACACTCAAAGGTACTTGTTCAGTGTGGATTCCTCACTCAATTCGTGAGGTCAAGCATGCACTTACCTTATTCAGTGTTTTGTTCCCAACTCTGACTACAGTGTCTGGCCCATAGTTGAATAAATAGCTCCAAAAGTGTTGAATAAATTTGCGAATAACACCACTGTATATTGTTTTCTTTTTCTTTTAACTTTATTGATGCCATCTTTGGCCATACAATTTTTAGCTTTTATACTCAAATTTGTCTAATTTTTTAGCTCTTAAGTTCATACTATGCATTAAGCCTTCTTTACGCTCAAATGATTAAGATATTTTCCTGTACATCTTCTATTATATTTCTAGTCTTGATTTTTGCAATTAAATCTTTCATATGCAAATTATTTTTATGTGTTTTGAGGTGGATATGCAATTTTATTTTTTCTCCAACTACACACCATTTATTAATGGTCTACCTCCTTACCCCCAATGTGAAATGCAATCTTTATCATATTCTGTGTAGGACACATGTATATATTTTATATGTGTGTTTTGTTATGTGATAGGAAAAATCTCTATTTTTCTTCTAAAACTTTTTTTTTGTCTGGTCTCGTGCAAGGACATTTCCAAGTAAATATGGTGTCAATTTGTCAAGTCTCTGTTAGGTGCAAGTATTCCCTAAGGGGTAGGTGGGTGAGCAGGGCATTGAATCTGGAAAAATAACCTTCCAATGTGGCTTCCTTCATTAGCTCTCCAGCGTTAAGATGCACAGCTTTGAAAGATCCATAATCATACCTGTCTGACCTGCTTCACAGAGTTATTGTGAGATGAGAGGGTGCAAATTGGTCTGCATATTAAAAGTGCTCTAAAAATTAGAAGTTCCTGAGAAGTGAAAATTATTCATATTCTCTATTATTGACAAGTATCCAGTGATTTCCTCTTGAAAAGACTTTACTCAAATTAGAACTAGATGAGTAACATTCTGTGGTAAATGGTGGCAAATCAGTGAAAACATCTTCCTGTTTTTATTCCAATGTGTATTCTAAACTGTCAGTGGGTAAGTAATCCCACAAAATGAATCAAATACTGAAGGGTTCTTGTCTAGTTTTGTGCCTTTTTCATCTTGCCCCAATACCGTGTCTGTCACAAATCAACGTAATCCTGCAGCCTTTCATTCTCTGACAGGATCCTGGGGAGACTGGAGAAACCCCCATATGCTTCTCCAGAAGACAGCAGGATGGTTTAGATAAATGTGTTTTGAGAACGATACTAGTTTTCTGGGCCTGCTGTAGAAATGACCACAAACTGGGTAACTTAACACAACAGAAACCTATTCTTTCACCGTCGTGGATGCCAGAAGTCTGAAATCAAGGCACCAACAGGCCCACACTCCCTCTGCAGATCTAGTGGAGAACCTTCGTAGCCAGCTTTTGGTAACGGTTGGCATATTTTGACTTACAGCCACATCATTCCAGTCTCTGCCTCTGGGGTCATGTGGCCTCCTTTTCACTGTGTTTTCCAGTCTGTCTCTTATAAGGGTACTTGTCATTAGATTTAGGGCTCACCCAGATAATCCGGGGTGATCTCACTACCTCTGCAAAGGCCCCTTCCCCAAATGAGGTAACATTTGCAGGTTCCTGGAATAAGGACACAGACATCTCTCTTTAGGAGCCACCTTGGACCGACCTCAAATGCCTTGGATCATAAGAGGAGGTGAACACAAAGCAAGCCCAGAACAGGCAGTGTTATATCAGCTTGAGACCCAACAGGCCACAGCTCATATTAGCCACATGGAAGTTCATTTTCAAATCATGCACATGAAGTTCTGACATTTTGCTGTTCCTAAAATATTCGTATAGCTTCTCTCAGACTCAAACTTGACTGAGGTTGAATTCAAAGACTTACATTTAATTATCTTCTTCTGGCTCCCACTCCAAATCTTTATACTCTAAATAGGAAAGAGTCAAGACAGGATCACCAAACTAACACGTTTCTTATTTCAAACCACCATGTTGCATCACAGAACAAGACAACGTCCCAATATCAACCTTCCCATCAAATCCTTTTTGTATAAGGCGATAGCTCAGACACTTCTCACAAGGGCAGTCTGTATTTTACTAAACAGTCCTTTCCCTCAATCTTTCAGAGCAAAGCTACACCAGGACTGATTTCAACTATAGAAGGCCGAAGATTAAGATTTCTTGAGATCTAAAATGATCAGCTCTGTTAGTCCTTCAGTGGAAGAATCTCCTGTTCCACAGGCACCTGCACTGATCTGAAGCCCATACTGTGTAGGAGTTTTGGATGTTCTTTCATAGGGTAAAACTCAATGGTTTTTCACATAATCCTTTCAGGATTTTTCATATTACTCTTTAACTTCAGGCTTCTACCTCTCCAGAGAAAACGTCAGGCTTAGGTTGTTTCAGGGGAAGGAAACACTGGTGTTCACAAAAAGAAAACAAAAATAGGTCTTTGCATCAAACATATAGTACTATTTCCATCCCCAAACTTCTAACTACTCAAAGGTGCCGTAACCAAAACATAGAGAAATAAGACTTCAAAAGGCAACTTGCCAAGGGCTGTGAGAGTTGCCATGGAGAACCAGTGAAATAGCTTCCTGAAAACCAAAAAAAGTGTTTAGGACACCTTCAAATTTGGAAACTTGGCAATGTGGCTTTCATTAGTAGATCAGAAAAAAGGTTTCTTAGGAGGCAGAGTGATCATTCCAAGGTCCCAGGCCACTTTTTGACAGAGGTCGGACTAGAATGCAGAGTTCCAGGTTCCCAGTCTACTGCTCTTTCTTCTACTGCTGCCGCACTTTCCATGCTCTTTTATAACTAAAATACTCCCTGGAGTGACAACTCTCGGGATTCCACATCAGGTGGACTCTACAGTCAGATAGACAAGAGGGCTATTATTTCTCTAAAGGACCATTAGTAAATATTGTTCAGCTTTGGGGGTCATATGGTCTGTGTCACAACCCCTCAACTCTGCCTCTGTAGTCATACAGCAGCCATAGAAAGTACGTAAACAAACAGAATCACTATGTTCTAATAAAACTTTATTGACAAAAACATGCAGCAGGCTAGCTTTGGCCTGCCGACTGTAGTTCTCAGACCCCTAGATAGACCACGGTTGGAGTTCACTTTCATTAACCCTCACTTTCCCATTCTGTAAAATGGGTATAATAATAGCATAGCTGTATAGGTTGGTTGTAAGGATTAAATGACATAAGTATGTCATGTGTTCACAGTGCCTGGCACATAACGCTCGATAAATGTTGGCAATTATTATTATTATTTTTTTTGTTATTGTATTACCACTGCTTTACTTTTTGCCATACCTTCCAAAAAAGGAAGAGAAACAAAGGAATCAACATTTAGTGCTGCTTTCTTCTTCCCTGGCTTCCAGAAAAGCCAAAATGTGCCCACTGCCATGAGCCCCTCACTGCTTTATGAACATTACTGGGTAGCTGATTGTGACAATCACACAGATGGTAACATCACACTCTGAGCTCCCAGGCCTCTGTATGCCTGAGACAGACAGTTTGTCTTCCACTTGGAACCCTGGCAAGTTCTGAACTCCTACAGCCTCCTGGCTCCCTGACACCAGGTGCTCGAATAGATAGTTTCTTTTTAAATATTGAACAGCTCTCACTTTCATTGTTTATTTCTAGAGATTTAAAATCTAGGTGCATAGTTTCAAAGACCAGTCGTTTTCACTGGTGCCACCCTGCCCCTTGCATTTCCTTCTAATTTGAAATTTTGTACCCCACAGAGCTCCATTTTCCCTGTCCTTGTTAAAGCTACAGGAACTTGTTAAAGCTACTGGGGTTTGGACTTTGTTGAAACCCTGCTCATCTCTCCTCATGCAAATAGGGTGGGATTCAGGATAAGGTGGGCTGTTCTTTCACCTTATGCAGTTTTTCACTGAATTACAAAACCTCATTATTATTACATTTCAATGACACAGGCCCAAGAGATTGCATTATGACAAGGATCTACTAAACTTTAAAATATTAAACCCTTTTAAAGTTGAAAGTATTTAATAATGTGTCTCATCAATTCTTTAACCGCCTATCTAGGTGACAAATATTCCTGAATTTGTGGTTGACAAATTAAACCCAGGAGATAGTCCTGGAGTAGATTGAGTGTGGACTAATGCAATGCCTTGTAAAATTGTTCTGTCCAAGCTTGGAAAAGGCACTACTATTGCACGGGAAGTCTTCACCATGTGGTCACTACAGATCTCTGGAGTCAAGAGGTTCATAATAAGAAATATACAATTCATAACTGCCTTAATCCAGTATCAAGTGGCTCAATAAAAGAACCACAGATTCAGAAATATAGGTGTCCCTTTCTTCACAATTTTGGCAATTATGTGAAGTTACATTAAAATTTCCTGATAATGACACACCTTCTTCCTGCCTTTCATATTCTTAAATGTGCCTACAGATCAATAGTCATGTGCACACTGCCATATATCCATTTTCTTTGGTCAAGTCCAAAGCCTAGATACAGATTATGGAGAGTCTTTAGATTCAGCAAAAATACTTCCAGCCTAACTTCCAGTGATTCCCCTTCACAAAACTTCCACCAGATTTGAGATGTCTTGTTTTGGTGCTGTTGGTTTCATGCCATCTCCTCTCCCACACCTAGTTGGTGATATACTTATATCCTTCCAGGCTCAGCTCAGATCCTCCCACCTCCCTGCCTTCCCTCCTCACTCCGGAAGAAGCCAAGTCTCCTTCCCCTGTACTCCAAATATCCATCACCTGTGCAGCCAGCATTAATGTGGCTCTCTTGCTCCCTGATCGTGTGGCATCTTGACTCCAGACAGGACTTCTCTCCTTTACTAGACCATAGGGCAGGATTATTAAAATCCTCTTCCCTCAGAGCCTGGCATAGGTACCCTGCCCAAATGACAACTTCAGTTAATGTTTATTGAAAGCTCAGTGCAAAATCTAAAACCGATTACCTTCAGACTCTTTTAAGGGGAGCTCCATAAATTCAATGAGGATGAATTTGTAGATTTTACCTAAGAAAACAGATTCTAACTTCAAAGTAATCTTATTAACTGCACTTAAAAAAATCCATTTAGCAAGACAGAGGAATGAGTCAAATTGTTTTTCATGAGAACTCACTTCCATACAGCTGGCCCAAAATGATTTCAATCCTGCGTGTGGCAAGGAAATCCATTCCAAGAAAGGCAAGTGCTGTGATCTTCTGCTCCAGAGGGGAGTTTCGGACCTAAACAAAGGCCTCACCACAACTTGAGATCATGTTTTGAAAGCCAACCAATGAAGGCTCCATTTGGTTTAGTGGAATGTTTTATATACCCAGACCCTAGGGACACATCTTGCTTGCTAGCATTGCTATTTAGATTTGGGACCAGAAAATGAGCCCCAAGGCTAAGCCTGTGAATAAAAAAATTGGAAAGCTATATGAAGCATACGAGCCAAGAACACTAGGCCCCATCAAAGCCCTTAAAATATGCCCTTTTAAATAGCACTATTCCAATTTCCCTCCTTTGCCTATTGGGAGATTCAGAAATTCACTTACAGTCCTTCAATGATATGCACATATTTGGAAAAAAATATTAAAATATTTCAAGTGTTAGCTGATGTACTTCAAAGAAGCTAGTGCCCCTGACTCATTGCTCCCATCCCAGCCCCTTGGTCCTTTTCTCCTCTGCCTCCAGATTTTGTTTGACATTTGGAAGGTTCATCTTGCTACACAGGAGCCGGCCCCAATCCCACATTTGAAGTGAATGAAACACTGACTGTATGTGCCAAAGGAACTCTGCAATCTTCAGGCATGTTGCTAGTACACACATCCTGAATTCACTTTGCATTTTTTAAAACCCTTCTTCTCACCTTACAATTAAAAAACAATCTCTACACAATATAACTAGACATAGTTTTATTAAACATGTTGAGCAAAATATGCAAGGTGGTGATAGCAGTAGGGACAAAGAGGCTGTGTTCTGAGGAACTGACTACCATTGAGCCTTAGTTGCTCAAGTACAAGTGCACCCATTTGGGAAAGTATCTAAACAAGAAAGCATGGTGCTGGGGTAGCAGTGAGAAGCATCAGTTTACATGTTTTTAGCTCTTTATAACAAAACAGTAAACTCCAAATGGTTTAAATAGTAAAGTGACATTATTTCATATAACAAGAAGGTTGGAGGGGGTTCATTCAGCTGCTCAACATCATCAGGGACCCAGGCTCTACTCATTTTTTACTTGGTCATCTAGTTGACTTTTGTCCTCAGCCTTGTTGCTATAGGCTTGCAAAATGGCTGCATCAGCTCCAGCATCAACACTGACATCAATACTGCCTTTAAACATTGCCCTCTAAAGGCAATGCTCTCTCCTTCTGAAGAGAGAGGAGGCCTCTGCCAGCAGTCCCCAGCTGGCTTCCCATGATAGTTCAATGGCCAAAATTGTGTCACATACCAATTCCTAAATTCATTACTCAGCCTGGAGAAGAAAATTATCATGACTAACTTAGAGCAAGAGCAATTCACCTCCTGAAGCTCATGAGTATCTGATTATGAATAAAATCCGGGTTTTATTAGCAAGGAAGGCAGAGGGGCAATGGCTGGTTGTTAAGCAACTATAATATCTTCCCTAAGGAGGCCACATCCTTTAGAGAGATTAGGAATGCAGCTTGAAACGGCTGTACCTTAATTTCTGGTAATAGGACCTTCCTGAAGGTTTTTGAGCAGGAAACTGACATGAACCGATGAAGATGTAAGGAGCTGTTGAAAAATTGTAATTCTGAAAATTACAATTTTTATTTCACAAGAGGTAAACGTATCTTTATTTATTTATTGAACAAATATTTTCTGAGCCCCTGCTGTTCTGTGGATGCAGTGCTGAAGAAATGCTGGGGTTCTTGCCCTCAGGAGAGCTTATGATCCAGTAAGGAAGGCAAACTAAAATCTCAAGTTTGGCTCTATGAAGAAAAGAAGTAGTGTCATAACAATACTCAGTGAGGGCGTGCAGGCGGGACTGATAGAAGTTGGCCGGTCAAGGAAGATTCTTGAGAAGAGGATGCTTGAAGCAAACCAGAATAATAAGGTGCCTGCCAGGGGAAGATTTGAGAGCAACTTTGAAGCAGAAGGCACGAGTGCAAAAAGCCTCCAAGAGGAATAATCTTGGCATGTGAGACACCCATAAGACACCTAGACAACAGTTAGGAGGTGTGGTAGAAGATAAGGCTGAGTGGGGTCAGGAGAGGACTTCTTAAATGCCTCCCCGCTTCCCAAAGTTGAGATGAAGTAGGATAGGGACCAAGCCAGGCAGGGCTTCTAGGCCATGGTGAAAGTTTATGTTATTCCAAGTAGTAACAGGAAACACAATTTTCAACAGGGAAGAAGTTTTTCCAATTTTACTTTTTGGCTTCTGTATGAAATAAAAGAGACGTAAGGGGCAGGACCGGAAGTAGACAGAGCTGTTATAAGGCAAAGGCAGAATCCATGTACATGGAGATGGCTTCGAATTGGGTGGCAGTGGGACAAGCGGACAGGTTTTACGGGGTGTTTCCTAGACATTGTAGGGTATAGGAGTTACGGTCAAGAGCTATTTAGAAATGTTCGATAAGAGCATAGAGAAATTACTTCCTGAGGAATGTTCCGGGCCAATGCTTTAGTGTGTATGTGAATCCTCTAGGGATCTTTTTAAAGTGCAGATTGTGACTTAGCAGGTCTGGGGTGGGGCCTGAAATTCTGTATTCCTTTTCTTTCTTTCTTTCTTTTTTTTTTTTACTTTTAAAATGTTTACTTTCGAGAGAGAGAGAGGCAGAGCATGAGTGGGGAAGGGCCAGAGAGAGAGGGAGACACAAAATCTGAAGCAGAATATGTTATTCTCCAGCAGGCTCGAGTCTCCCAGCTGTCAGCACAGAGCCGGACTTGGGACTCAAACTCAAGAACTTTGAGATCATGACTTGAGCAGAAGCTGGACACTTAGCTGACTGAACCACCCAAGCGCCCCCTGAGATTCTGCATTTCTAACAGAAACTTCTAACGGAAGTTTCCAGGTGATGCCACTGCTTCTAGTCTGAGAAGGACACTAGCAGCAGGATTCTAGCACAATGTGACCTTAACTTATTTCGTTGTTTTTCCTACTGCTGTCTTCTACATACCATGTTCACCACACTGGTGCTAAAAACAGTGGCTACATGTTGTTGCTATTTACATTTAATTAAACTAAAATAAGACACTCAGTTTCTTAGTTGCACTACCACATTTCAAATATTCAAAAGCCACACGGGGCTAGTGGCTGTTATATTGGACAGAGCATTTATAAAGAACTTGCCATTAATAATGAAATTTTATTGGATGGCGCTGCTCCAGACAGAAGAAACTATGTCTAGTTCTCTATGCTTGCTGTTACTATCTTTCCTCATTCTGGTCTTTTCATGGGGACATGCACATTGTCTCTGTTAAAATCAAATGCATCTTTTAAGAACTATCTCAAGTCTACTTCTTCTATGGAACCTTCCTAGAACTGAAATTAGGTGTGATGCTTCCTTTAAATCTGTATGTTTGGTTTTTCTCTGCCGTGTATTTCTACTGTATTTTGTCTGCCTAGTATTTCAAGTATCTCACTCTTTTCTCTGGTTGTAGAATCCCATCTTCTCTGGGTGTGTGGCAGTGGGGTGGGGCAGGTTGGCAGCCAGAGCGGGTGTCGGGGGGGGGTGGGTGTCTATTTCTCACCCATGTGATTCCATGTGATTCCTTTGACCCTAATTCTGCCCTCACCACAGTCATTAGCATATGAGCCAAATGACAGCAAATGACATCAATGCCAGGACATTTGCTGGAAAATTAGATAAAGGTGCTCTCTTTACAGTGGGGTCACTCAGCTGCATCTTTGCGTCAGCTGCCAGCCATTTTGCCCCAAATGTGCAGCCCTTGCCCCAAAAGGAGAATGACTGAGAGAAAAGCAAAACCAGGAGATAAAGACAGATCCTGGGTGACATCATCTCATACTTAGCTATGGCTGTATTTGGAGTGCTCTCCATCTACTCTGGACCATCAGTTACTGGGGACAATAAATTTTGTTTTTGCTTAAGCTGGTCTACACTGAGGGGAGTCTTGTCTGTTACAACCTCTCTTCAGGCATCTGTGCTCCGCTTTGACATACAGCAGCAACATGGGCCTTGCTCACCCTCCTCCACAACCCTTCGAGCTACCCCTCAACCACTCAGTAATAAGTTCCCTAAGAACTTAATAAGTTCCCTAAGGTGTGTGAGCATAGACCTACCTAAATTAAGATTTTCTTTACCACTTTTAATATTCAAATTATTTTGACATGTTGATAATCAAATATTATGGAGCCAAAGAATCTTCATTATCTGCTGATGAAATTTTATTGATATTAATATTTAAGTTTTTACAGTTTGGCACATACATATTACAAATTGATTAACCTCTTTACTAACGTCACCCAAAACGTCACCCAAGTCCAAATCCCCCAGTTAGCATGTATCATGTGCCTGGCTGACCATATGAACTTCCCATATATTTATCCTTCACCTTCTCCCACCTCCTGGCTTTGAAGGGACTCCCTGAAAGCTACTACACTGGGTGCTGATTGGGGCCAGCAGGCTGGCAGACTGCCTCCAGATGTCACTCTTGCAACCCACTTTACCTTCCGGATCAGCTCACAAGGAACTTCTTAGCTTATGTGTTGTCTTACTCTCCTCATTTTTATCTTGCAACATATGGAATCTGACCAGCACCTGCCCCTCCAATTGGCTCAGAAAGCTCCAAGGTACCATGTTGTTGAGAAGGTTCCTAGACTCCACACTCAGAGGTGACCCCTGACCCAGACTTGAAACTCACTACCACCCCTCTCTGCCACTTGCTCTCTAAAACTATCTTTTCTAACTGGAATTGGGCTGAAGATACAGTGATTCGTTCTTAAAGAAACAAAGAACAGATAGATCCTCACTGCTCCATCCTTCCCCTCAAAATGTATTCATACAGGTTGCTTACAAAATAAGAGTGAAGAACCACTCTAGAGGACCATGTACATGGTAAGATTTATCTTTTATTAGAGATCTTATATTACATATTCCCAAAAAGATATAAAATCTTCCAAGAGAAAAATATCAAAACCTATTTGATTCCAAGGTAAGCAACATAATCAAAATGAAAGCAGAGACTTTCTTCCAGACAAAGGAATGTAAAAACATTTCGGCACAAGTACAACAAAGACATGGGCAGGTAATTACAACGATTCACCACACGTTTTATAGCATTTTATTTTAATCAGTATTTGAAGAAAACAAGGATGCGGAGTTCTCAAACATGGCAGGTATAAGCTCAAGTTAAAATTAAAAAAAAAAAAGCTCATAGAAAGGAAGGAACTACTTGACCAACGGAACACTGTGATAACCAACGTAATAAAACGGAAGCAAACAAATATGCTACTGAGATCACAACCGAAGTGTGTGGTTTTTAGTGGGTGCTGGAGACACTGAATTATTTAATCAGTTCTTGACCACAACCCAAAGCAAAAGCATCCTCTGTTCATATCCCTGATGATTTATTCTAAAAATAAAAAGCAGAACCTTGCTGGTTTAAAGAGAATTTCTGCTTTACCTGTGAACGGCTGGTGGTGGTAACACACACTGAAGGCCTGTCTGATGTGGGAGAGACCCATCTTACCCAACCAGGGGTGGCAAAACCACCGTTATTGCATCAAGATTTTTTATGTCAACTGATCAGAATTTCCAGAACGATTAAGCACACCCACTTAACCACAGAACACAGTGAACTCCCAAAGAAGGTTGTACATTTAAGATGCAACGCAAACACTGATCTTGTTCCTGGGATTTGCTTCCAGCAATCCTAACATTGGCAGATGTCCACAAAAAGGAAGTGGTGTTTTGTTTTCTTTTAGTTGTTTATCCCCCAAAGTGAGGAAGGAAACATACAGTACACATTTATTGCATGAAATTACTCCCTTGTAATATCTTTATCAACACTAGTATTGTTTCCTTAGTTATTAAAGGCGAAAAAAGTTTATGAATTTCACATAACTTAACAATAATCTTAGGAGCTGCATCTTGGTTAAAAAAAAAAAAAATCCAGATGATAATCGGACTACCCGGTGAAACAGAAATTAGGTTTTAATTTCTCTATAACGACGTTGGGATGGCAGGAGGTGAAAGGAAGTTTAAAGTCAGATAATTATTAGGTAACACAAAGAGAGTTTTCAAAAGTGTATATACTCAAAGAATCCTTTCTATCTTAAAATCAAATACGCTAAATGTTGCTAGTGTGGCTTTTATTTTAATGTCACGTTAGCAATGATCCCAAAATAAATTTTATCAAAAGTATTGTAATGGCACATGGGCTTGGAACTTCACTTTGAGGTTAGCATGTACACAAATCTGGAATTCACTGAACAAACATGTTCTTTAATAAGATAAATCATGATGAGCTACATATAAATGGGTTTCAAAACAGGGTCCCTTTTAAAGCATTCTCTCTTCCATAGGGTTACCTCCTGTGAAATGGAAACCGCGTATGGATTTTGCAGGTTACAAAATCCTTGCTTCGAGCTGCAGTCTTCTTGGCAGCAGCATATTTTAATAAACAATATTTTTCTTGTTTTCTGACATCTCAGTACATTCAAATAGTCAAGATGTTTAGAGTAACATCACCACAAATTTAATGAAACAGATCAGAATGTGGCCAGCATCGTCAGTCAGGCAAAAATGATACACTTTATGTGTCATAGAAAGTACCCACCTTCTCCCCCGCCCCCTCCACCTTCCCCCCTTCCCCTAACAGGAATATGGACACCAAAGGATTTAACAAGACTTATAAAAAAATAAGGCACATTTATTTTGATATGGTTACTTTTAAAATAGAAAACCCCTCTCAGAACATCTGTATTCAAATGAGCTGTGTAAAAAGACACCTTGTGGTACCTAAAATAGGTTATGGTACCTATGGAATTGCTTCTTCTATTTTAGTGACAATGGAATAAATTGCACCTATCCCACATTGTCAGGTAATGAAAATATGCCTCTTTTCTACTACTGAATGATTCAAAATCTGGTATTTCTGGAAATACTTACAAAGGGTGAGAAGGGAGGGGTTAAGTGGTACATTAGAAAAAGGTATGAAGATCAACTCTGTATACGTATCATAAGGGTTGATGGATTGCACTTTGCCACATATTTCAATACACGAAAGTTTTCTAATGTGTATGAATGATTGCAACCATTTTGGCCATTAGCTATTACTCACCAGTTTTTTGTTCCATTTTGGTGAAAATGGGCATTGTTGTAACACTAATGAAGGATCGGCAACATGAATACTTATAGCAACCTCTTCACAACCCCCAACACAGATATAATTAGTTAGCATTTAACCTGAGATACAATCTGTTGAGAGGCTGTTTTAGACATTTCTTCATTTGTTGTTGCATCAATTCATACTGATGGTGGTAGTTCATGGATGGAACTTTAAAAAAAAAAAAAAAACATTGGCTATAGCATGGCTTTCTTTTTTTTCTTTCTGTACTGGTAAAAAAAAAAATAGTAATAATCACAGAATTCATGTTCTCACAGTAGCCAGAAGCTAAAATAATGTGCTTCCTTATTGCACGTCAAACCAAGAAGTGTATAAAAGACAATGCTTCCCAATCCAAATTTGAAAGCCAGGTTCATCTCAACTGGATTCGGAATGTGCTGATTTCCATGGGACTCAAACTGATCTCACTTATATTTCGGGCATCTGGAGGTGAATGCATCAAGGATAACGAGGAAGGTATAAGACTTGAGACCGTGAACATGTTAAAAAGCTTCTGTACCAAAATCTAGAAAGTAAATGATAAAAAAAAAAGTTGCACAGTTAGGTCTACTTTGAAGAAAGATTAGTAGCTCAACTGTATATTCAGTGGAAAACAGTATGAGAGTGAAATTGCATTTAAAGATTCCTTTTAATGATTAAAAGGGGAACGGGAAGGAGATTCAATACTCCTGTGCATGTTTGGACACACAGACCATCCCAGAAGCGAGGAGAGGGCAGTTGGTTCTCTGGTCCTCTTTTGTATTTCTTGAGAATTTATCATGTGCAGGGGGCACTTTTTCAATAAAAGAAAAAAAAAACATCTATGGGCCAGCAAGCTTTAAAAACATCTGTATCCTCTTTTACTCAACACTTAACACCTAACAGTGTGGTTCTTCCTGTTCCAAAAGAGCTGAGAGAAAGGACACAGGCCCACTACAAGGGACGTGCATCAGGTCAGTAAGTCCCATTTTCAGGGTGGGAAGACTGCTGGGAAAGTGCTACCCTCACCCCAAGCAGGTTATCCTAATAGGTATCTCCGGATGGTAAATCCCCTTAAGACTTGATGTCTTAATGTGTAAATACAAATGCTCTCACCAAATATACTTATGTCATCAGTAATAAGGTAAAGTATAAACATAATGAAAAAAAAATCAGTGCTTTCTTCACACCAACTCCATATAGGGCATGGTACAAGAAATGGAGAAGCTTATCTGCTTAAGTGGATTTTAACCCCCTACCATATTTTCTTTTCTTTTCAGATCCTACGCACATCCTAATTTGTAGGGTTGAAACTGAATCACTTGAGTCTGATCTGCAGGGTACCTGTGAGGTTTCGGAGAAGAGCTGGGTGAGCTGAGCTGCCCTCTGGGGCAGACCTGCCTGTGTGCTAGGACCTGTTCAAATGTCTTCTTTGAGCACAGCCTGATCAGAGCCAGAGGCATAACTCAACTCTGGAGGTTCATTTCCTTGCAAGGAGGCTTGATGGAACTATCAGCAACAACAGCTTTTAAAAAAAAAAAAAACTAAAAAATGAGCAGCCAGCAAGTCAGCCTGGGGACCTGTTTGGCCTGCCCAGTACAGACCCACATGCAAATCTGGCTTAATCAGGAGATCTAGACCTGCATTTTCCCCTGGGGAAACTACTGACTGGAGCTAAGTAAGGCTGCTTCAGGGCAGTGGTTAAACTACCCGCATGGCCACAATGTCACTGCTTTCTGCTGCTTCCCTCCTGATACTCCACCCTGCTTTAGTTATTATAAAACGTGCCTTGGCCCCTCTAAGACTTCACTGAAATAGATCCTACATGAGTATGTCTGAGAGAAGAGGAAATATGGTGGGGGGGGGGGGGTGTGCTGCAGGGAAGAAGATGCTTTACTTGTTAGCGACGGAAGGCTTAAGAATGGATTAGAGTGTCATCTCCAAACAAAAACGTGTTCCAGCCATGCATGTTGATGTTGACAAGGAGAAGAGACTGAAGGTTGGGAAAGTGCTTTCTTAAGATAGAAAGACTTGAGTTAATTATAGCAGCTGAGGGGAACGAGTCAGTGAAGAGGCGAGGTACATCTCACTGTCAAGGATTTCAAAGCGCACTAACTCAACAAGCAAAAGTAACTTTTTAGCTCACCTTTCCCTGGGTGGTGGAACAAAGCAGCCCTGTGTCTCTGCTAGAGAAGCGGCAGTCAAACCCCTTCCTGTGGAGGATCAAGGCTGCCTCATCAGAATGCTTGCCGTCCACCTGCAAATGAGGAAAGGGCCAACATGCCCCAGTGACATTGAGGCAAATACTGACACCACTGTATACTCCACTGGCTTGAAGTCAGCGCCCCCAAACCACAAAAGCTTGATTTAGTGGGTAAGCTATGGAAATTCGTTTCCCTTCAGGTCCCATGTTCACTGTGCCTTTCCACCTGCTACACCCCCTCTACCTTCCCCACAAGGAGTCAAGAGACATTACGTTTTGAGTCTTCTTGTTAAGCCACCTCACGTTTTGGTTTCCTCCATAGTTCCTGAGGACTTGGGTATCCCTTTCGTCCACATGTTACTGTTTCATAAAAGTTTCTTCAAATAAAGCATTTAATTTTTATTTACTTAGTTTTAACATACATGTTGGTTGAATCATGTGTACCTGAATTTAGTCCTTATCTGGCCACTGAATGATGTATCATCCACCTCAGAACTGAAACACACTTTTTTATTGAATGCTAATTTTTGCTAATTGCATTAACATTTTTAATCTTTAATGCATTGGTTCATTATTTTTATATAAAAGACATTTAAATTGAATTAGTTATGCTTATCACTTGCTAGGCCAACCACATTTATTAGCTTGATGTACCATTTAAATTCACACTACAGAAGCTATTCTTCTTGTGCAGGCCAAGAGAAAAATACTAAATATGACAAGTCAGCTACAGGGATCAAGATACACTTTCTTGCAATAAAATGTCTTACGTCCATTTAAGTAAGGATGCCACGAGTGCTCTGAATATTTTAAGTTATGATTTTCTTAATAAATTTTACATTTCCTAAAGGGAGAAGATGCTTGTATAATAAGCAAAATACATTAAAAAATCCTTGGAAGAATTAAGAAGTGTTCGGCTACTCAAAGGAGTGGAGTATGTTGAGCACCGACCCCATGATGAAAATGATCCCCTTTACAAGTCTGTGGCCACAGATATGAATATGCCCATGTTCTTAATCATCCTCACTAGGGGATACAATTTTTAACTGTGCCATAGAGACATCTTTTCTGAAGAGCTGCCAGCGTTCTCACCACTGATTTGACTTTAATGTGCCTGAACAATTTAAAGCTGTCCTCACCTCAGATTCTTGGCTGAAATAACCTATTTTATGACATTTCACACTGTTATTTTGCAGTGGTACTGCTAAGATTTTGTTTGAAGGGAGACAAAAAAGTCATTTAAGGAATTCTGAGTCATCACAGGACGAACATGATAATCCTAGCAAGTTTAAATCATATGATAAAGATTCCTAATGAAAGGGCGGGCCTACACCAGCCGACTCCATCTTGTTCTGTGTCCTTCACCTTGACCACACCTCCTCCCCTTGAGTAACCCCCCCTCACCTGCCTAACAGGACTCGGACCCTTCCCCAGGACCCTTCCCCAGCCAATGGGCTGAGGCCATAGCCATTACCTCACCAACTGCCCCCAGGCCCCAATAAAACCTTTGTCCTTTTGAAACTCACTCTCTTTCCCTGGTATCTCACGCTGCATCGGTGCAGGTAGGGGATTGAGCTCGAGCTAGCTTGAATAAAGGCTCTTTGCTTTTGCATTGGACTCGGCTCCCTAGTGGTCTTTGGGGATCACGAATTCTGGGCATAACACTAATACAATTTCAAAAAATTTCACCGAGTTCCAAAATAGCAGGAAAACAGCACAGTCAGAAAATACTTCATTTATCATGTACATAAGGTCTGCAGAAGAATAACAAAGAGAATTCTCTCCTGTGCCAATTGTACAGCCTTGGAATATCACTTATCACCTAAGCATCAGTTTCCTTATCTGTAAAATGGAGCTAATACATATCTACCTTCTTCATTGACTCATGGTACATATTAAGCCACTGAAAATACTATGTATGGTGGCTTAGCTTTTAAGACAGAATGTGTTGGTGCAGAAGCTGTAGAAAGTGGGTCAGAACCTGGGGTGGGAGTCAGACAGCTCAAGATCTAGATCCTAGCTCTGCAATTTACTAGCTGCTTTTAGCAAAACCCCATTTTCTTTTACCATAAAATGGAGATGAAATGAAATTCAACTGTTTAACGGGGACTCAGCTCAGTGTCTGTAGCATAGGAAGCCCTCAGTACATTTTAGCTATTGTTATTTCTATCAATACAATCAAATAATTATTGGTGATTATTTTAATAATAGCTACAAATTAAACGATAACTCTCATTTAACTTCTTATTCATAAATTTTCTTTACTGACATCATAACTCCGTAGCTTAGGAATCAGAGACCGTCCAAATTATACATAAAACAATTACGCATCAAAATCATAACGAAGTCCCAATTCAGACTCACTGATTAGATGGTTTATTGATGAGACTCTTTTTTAAAAATGTTTATTTTTGAGAGGGGACAGGCAGACAGAGAAGGAGGCAGAGAAAATCCCAAGCAGGCTCCACGCTGTCAGTGCAGAGCCCAGCATGGGGCCTGAACTCATTAAACCTGAGATCATGACCTGAGCCGAAATCGAGTCGGGATGCTCAACCAACTGAGCCACCCAGGCTCCCCTGATGAGACTGTTTTAAAAGCACCTATCACTGGGGTGCCTGGGTGGCTCAGTCGGTTCAGAGTCCAACTCTTAATTTTGGCTCAGGTCACCGTCCCAAAGTCGTGGAATCAAGTCCTGTTTTGGGCTCTGCACTGAGTGTAGAGCCTGCTTAATACTCTATCTCTCTTCCTGTGCCCCTCTCTCCCATTTGCACACTCTCTAAAATAAAAATAAAAATAAAATGAAATGAAATAAAATAATAAAATGAAATAAATGCACATATCACTATAACCTAAAGCTTTGGCCATTTTAATTCACTAGATCATCCATACAAAACCATCTGACAGCAGGTTTTGCTAAAATTTCTGTAACACATTTGCCCTTGAAATAATGAATGTGTGTGTAAGGCCTTTACCAGACTGGAAGTGACAAAAAATAATAATAATAATAATAAGGAAGGGAAACACCATCTTTGGAATTTTACCATTAATTTTACAAGAGATTTAAGCAATACAAAAGTAGAGATTAAAGTAATGAAAAGTAATTTTCATTGATGGGAAAAAAAGTTACACTTTCTCTCAAAACTAAAACTGCACCACTTTTGTTAAGGGCTAGCATACCAACTAAAATAGCAATCATCTTGTCCAAGTTTTTAAAAATTAAATATTCATGAAAGTATCAGTTTTCAAGCAAAAATACCTGAAGCAAAGCAGCAGTTTTTCAGTTTCAAAGTCTGTCTCATCATTTTATTTCCAAGAAAACTGTTTTTCAAAGTAGGGAAACTGTGAATTTAACTTGAATATGCATGCAAGAAAACAGATACCTTCACAAAAAAAGATACTGTATGCTCAAGGGGAGTAAACAGACTGAAAATACCTGCTTTTATATTCATTAATATATTGGGACTATCTGGATCTCAGGAAAAAAAGGGATGGGGGTTAAGTGAAGGAAATTTACAAATTTTCAAATTGTGCCAAGAGCTTCAAATTAAGTGTCTTCGTAAAACAGCTCAGACCACGGTTGAGGCTGACTCCCTTCAGGAAGGCTTGGGCGTTCTGCAGTCACTTGGAAAATCCACTGCAGAACTCACTTCAGGGGAAAAACTGACCTGTGGCTCTGGTCTAGGCAGGGCCTGCGAGGTTTCTCAGGCAACCAGGGGGAGTGGAGAGAAGATGGTCTGGCTTGCAGAACAAAGCCATCGAGGTTAGAAAAAGCTCAATCAGAGGCAAGGTTTGCTTTGGTCCCATCCAAGAACCAGTCATGTGTCTGGGAATACATCATTGAACCTCCAAGAACTTAGAAAACTTGGTGAGACTCGTGAAGCACCCCTTTGGGGATCAGGCGCAACCACAGTGACCTTAACAGTAATTGTCACTAACTCTTTTTTTTTTTTTTAAGTTTATTTGTTTACTTTGAAAGAGTAAGAGACCGTGCAGGTGGGGAGGGGCAGAGAGAGGGAGCGAGAACCCCAACCGAGCTCCGCACTGTCAAGCACAGAACCTGATGTTGGGGCCTGAACCCATGAAACTATGAAATCATGACCTGAGCCACAAACCAAGAGTTGGATGCTTAACCGACTGAGCCACCTAGGCACCCCTGCAGCTAACACTTTTTGAGCACTTGTTGTGAGCAGGATCCTGTAGAGAATACTCTTCATGGATAAACTCATCTCATCTCACAAAAGCCTCTGGAATAGTTGAGGTGGTATACAAGTTTGTGTTACTACATTTAAATGCACAGGAATATCCCTATCACAAAGCATCTCCTCTTATACTCCAAGAGCAATGATCACTAATTGACCCAACATTCGTCCTTCAGGAGGCTTCCCACAAATGACTGGTAGATCCTTCTAAGCATGTCCCATAATTATGGGGTAGTCACTGAAAAACAGGCAGTGTTCCTCAACATTTTAAGCACTACTGCTCCCCTTCTGTTCTCATGTAAGAGGCAGTCTAAGTTTCTGGGTGAGGATCCAGAGTCACACATGCTGGGATGTGTCTCCCAGCATATCATTTACTGGCTGTGTGACCTGGGTAAGTTACCTACCATCTTTAGGTCAGCTAGTTTCCTCTTCTGTAACAGGGGCGCAATATTGCCTACCTTCATAGAACCGTTGTGAGAGCTGAATATAGAGAAAATACTCGGCCCAACGCCTGGCACATAGACAATTTCAGGTGTGTTATTAATAACTGCTCAGCTTTTTCAAAAAATACATGAGGAATACAAGTTAAAGTGATATCAAGATTTACTTTGGGAATGAACTTCAGCCTCCAATTTATATATTAAAAAAAAACCATTGGGGTGCCTGGGAGGTGGCTCAGTCAGTTAAGTGGCCAAGTTCGGCTCAGGTCATGATCTTACCGTTGGAGCCCCACGTCAGGCTCTGTGCTGACAGCTCAGAGCCTTGAGCCTGCTTCAGATTCTGTGTCTCCCTGTCTCTGTCTGCCCCTCCCCTGCTCATGCCCTGCCTCTCCCTCTATCTCAAAATAAATACACAAGAAAAAAAAGGGCCAACATTTTAATTTCACTTTTAGTAACAATTACAACTACTCATGACTGAACTATCACCATTGAGAAACTTCATTTGTCAAGCACTCAGTGCTTACTACATGCCAGATACTATTCTAAACGCTTCACAACCATTAACTCATTTAATCCTTAGAACATCTCTAAGGGTGGGTACCGTTATCACTGCCATGTTGCTAATGAGGCAAGTGGGAGAATAATGTGACTTGCGCTAAGTCACTTGGCCAGTAATAGAGGGGATACACTCCAAAAAGGTGGTTTGATTCCAAAGTGCATTTAACAGCTTCTTTCTCTTTCTTGCCTTTGCTCTAGCTATGGATTGGTTCCCACAGCTAGCTAGGAGGGAAAAGAGGAAGACTACTTTTGATGTAATATAAGAAAAGCCTAAAACCTGAAGGGGCTCACTCTTTGATTTGAAGTTAGAAAAAGGGAGTACTGGGGTGCTTGGGTGCCTAAGTCAGTTGAGCATCTGACTTCGGCTCAGGTCATGATCTCATCGTTCACGGGAGATCAGGTCATGATCTCATGGTTCAGCCCTCCATTGGGCTCACTGCTGTCAGCCTGTCAGCACAGAGCCCACTTCAGATCCTCTGTCCCTCTCTATCCCCCCCTGTCCCTCTGTCTCTCTGTCCCTCCCCTGCTGTCTCTTTCTCTCTCCAAAAAATAAATAAAAACAGTAAGAAAATATTATTAACAGAAAAAAAGGAGTATTTATTCAATGGTTCCAGTAGCACTAAAACCATGATTTATCAAAAGAGGTATCAGTTCAGTAAGTTAGGATTAGAAACTGTCATTTCTATCCATCCACAGCCTGCCTACCCATCATCCATCCATTCTTCCCATTATAAACAGGATTTAAGGCCATTCTGAAAATGATACATGCACATGGCACATGGCAGTCCCTCATAAGAAAAGGATGTTCTTTGATGTTCCTTTATCAAAATGGATGAGAGCTCAAAATATAGAGCTGTGCTCTTCCTGTCTCACACCAAAAGAAACTTGATTTGCTCATTAATGATGTGAGGTTCACAGATCAGTAAACTTCTGGAAACTGTAATAAACATTAGGTATGTACCTTTTTTTTTTTTTTTTTTTTTTTTTTTTTTTTTTGTGGAAGAGAGAAAGCCATAACTTTGACTAAATTCTCCAAAAGAAATGTGTCCCCACCCTCCACAAAGAATGTCTAAGATAAATAGAGATTAAGGCATGGCTGAACACCTGTTGGGAAAATTTCTCCAACCTGCCCAGATTCCTCCAAAATGCCTACCAACACACCCATCTTTCAGTGTATTCTAGCAACTGGAAAGGTTAGAAAATTGCACGCTGCATTTTCAGTGCTGAGACAGGAAATAACCAGTAGAAATTCATTTTCCAGGGCATTCATTAAAATGTCCAATAACAGTTATCCTTTTTTGATCAACAAGATAAGATGACAGAAAGAAAGGGGAAGGTGAATGACTGACTGTTCTTAGATATGTACAACAAAAGAAATTTTCTCCACAATTTTCACCTTTCCAGAAGTCAGGGAGATTAATAAAGTACTAATCAATTCTTGTAAGAAAGGCAAAATGAAGTAAAAACCTTAAACTGCTTCTTATAAGAAGAGGGGGCAGTGTAAACAAGAGAAAAATCTTATTCAGTAAGTGGTGCTGATGTATAAATGACTGTTGAACTATTTGTAAGAAACAGTTCAGCACAAACCAAACTAAAATGCCATACAGAACAGAGTTAAATGTAATGTGGATATAAAGATAACATATCTATAAATGAATTAAATAAAAATATACCTGAACATAAAAGCAGTGAGGGAAAAAAAAACCTGAACAACGTATCTTTCATTGTTTGCCTAATTAAACAGCTTCATCAAGTTCCTTCTGGTCCCTAGAATGTCAGCATTCTAGGCTGAACCTATCACTCCAGCCTAAAGAACCCTGACCCCTGATCTGTCACCCTTCCTCTCCCCGGCCCCTGGTGTGAGTCTCCCAGCATCCTCTCTACCAAGACTCCCTTCTCTGTTAATCAATAGGCTTTCCTGACGGCATGGTTTTCCTGTTTGGTGCATTTCAGTGATGTTCCTGTTCCCCAGTTTTCAAGCCTTTAGAGAATCTTCTTTTTAATATCTCAAGCTTTTGATAGTACAAGAAAAGGAGGTTGATAAAGAGAAGGGAGCTGGACGATGAACCTACAGAATGAGAAGGCTAACAGTTACACTCCCAGACAACATTCCCAGACAGGAGTGTGCTGGGGTGCTCAGCATGCTGGGAGTCAGGGTTTTAATAGATGTTTGCTCCTATCTTCACAACTCCAAATATATGACACATAGTTTTTTCCAAAAGCATATATCAAGTATAAAAGCAAGATATACTTTTATAAAAACATAAATTCATCTACCAATATAGACCAATTCCTGAAAAACTGAACTTTGAGGAACAGACTTGCTGACTCTTAAATAAAAGTTAAACACTACCCTCTGAGGCCCTGTGCAGCACCCAGATTCAGCAAACCTGGATGTGGGTCCTAATTCTGATATTTACTGCTGGGTAATTTTATCTTAGGCTATATAATTTCTTATTTATTTATTCTGAGAGAGAGAGAGCGAGCATGCATGCACAAGAGACAGAATCCATGCTCTATGCAGAGCCTGATGTGGAGCTCAATCCCACGAACTGTGAGATCATGATCTGAGCTGAAATCAAGGGTCGGATGCTTAACTGACTGAGCCACCCAGACACCCCTAATCTCTAATTCTTACTTTCCCCAATTTAGTAAATGGAGATAATAGCAAGGTCTAGACACATGAGGAGAGTTTTTAAAAATTAGTAATTCCTAAGTTTTCCACACCAGACCTACAGAGTCAGAATCTTAGAGATGGGGAAACCTGTAAAAATCTCTATTTGAAAATCTCCCTGGTACGATCTGTATACAATGACAATAACCACCTGGGTGGATTAGCACATCTCTAGACCCTACCTTGCCTCTCTCACCATTGCGTGAGCCCATAATCATTTTTTCAATGAGAAGTCAAGAAGACCAAGTGAGGTGTAGAATTTAAGGAAACTTCAGACAGTGGCCTGGGGAATGGGCAAGTAGGGACATCCTCTATCACACTGCCAATGAGGAAGTTAGGCAGGCAAAAAGGTGTGACTCTATCACGTCAAGGTGGTTCTCAGACCCATTTCTCATGGAAAAACTGTGAGGTGGTAGGTAGGAAAATGTTTACTTAGATACTAGACCTCTGGTCTTGCTTGGAACCCAATGGCTATGCTGACATTACTTCAATGGGAAAAATGCTGTGCTATCTCTAAAGGAACAATTCATTATCGTATGCTGGGAGTTGCCAGAACACAAAAACAGGAACACGATAGAAAATGTTGAGGTCTGGCTTCTGGATTTCTTCACTGAGTCATTTTTGTCTTCTTTTAGTGTAACCATGGAATTACACTTGATACATTTTAAGCACCAAGCATTCATTGAATCAGTATCTGCATCCGGCTTCTTTCAAAGATTATTTTCCTATTATTCGAGCTTAGGGGACAGACAGCAACTCTTTAAAGAAGTGAGTTTGAATGGACAAATCAATCCCCTAGGATTACTAGTATGATTTTATGTCTGTCTGTATGTCTGTCTGTCTTTCTGTCTGTCTGTCTGTCTGTCTGTCTATCTATCTATCTATCTATCTATCTATCTATCTATCTATCTATCTATCTATCTTGAGCATGAGCTGGGGAGGGACAGAGAGAAAGGGAGAGAAAGAATCCCAACCAGGCTCCACACCGTCAGCACAGAGCCTGACATGGGACTTGAACTCATGACCCATGAGATCAAGACCTGAGCTGAAATCAACAGTTGGATGCTTAACCGACTGAGCCACCCAGGCACCCCACGAGTAAGCTTTTAAACAACTGCTAGAAATATGTGCTAAGAATCAAAGGCCAACACAGGAACTGGCACCAAGTGATATGATAATGCAAAGCAGACCTAAATACTTAGTTCTGATCATGTGCCAGCATAGTAGTTATAGTTAAACATGAGCATTTCAGTGTTTATTCTTCCTGGTCAAATTGTTAATTGCTTTCTATTTCCTATGCTAAAACCCTACCTTGCACCTGAGCTGGCAAGTACGGTAAGCATCATCAGGATAATAATGTATGTTTACACTTCTGTTTTCAAAGGGCTTTCACAGCATTATTTTATGCCAGCTCACAATATCAAAACAGCTCTCCAAAAGATAAAGATGATGTCAAACGTCTAATTTTTTATTCATATGTAATCTCTGACTTTAAAAGTAGGCATACATGCCCATAAAAGCAGTCTGAATTAAAATTCCATATCTAATAAAACCTTCCCTGGTTCTTCCTTTCGTGTGTCTTTAGATGTCTCTGAATAGTTGGGTTTCTCAACGCAAGGTCTGAGTTGCAGTGATTTTAAGGAGAAAGATCTGAATGTACAAGGCCTCTGATACAAAAATAATTAAATGTTATGCTTCTTATTTCTCTAACTCCTCAGAACAGTGCCCAACAAGGAGAAACAAATGGAAAATACCAGTAGAGCTGATCTTAAGACCTAGTTCTCCCACCCACAAATAAGTGACTTCAGGTCAGCTTTTGTTCTCTTATTTAGAGAAAGAGAATATTCCCTGACCTTCTCATCCACAGAACTTTTCTGGGAATAATGTAAATTAGTAGTTGAAGATGCTCTAAACTATAGATCAAGTGTCAAATGAAAGGTGTAATGATTTTGCCTAAAGGTAAAGGCCTCTTAACAGTTCCCTGACGCACAGTAAAAACTCACAGGATAGCTGACCCTTGAGTGCAGGGGGTTGGGGACGCAGATACCCCACAGGGTCAAAAATTTGCATGATTTTGACTCCCTCAAAATGTAACTACTAATAGCCTACTATTGACTGGAAGACTTACTGACAACATAAATGGTTGATTAACACATATTTTGTATGTTATATATATTATACACTGTATTCTTATAATAAAGTAAGGTAGAGAAAAGTAAATGTTATTACGAAAGTCACAAGGGGGTGCCCGGGTGGCTCAGTCAGTTAAGTGTCCTACTTAACTGTGTCAGGCTCTGCACTGGCAGCACAGAGCCTGCTTGAGATCGTTTTTCTCCCTCTCTCTGCCCCTTCCCTGCTTGTGCTCTCTCTCTCAAAAGAAATAAAAAAATAAACTTTAAAAAAGAAACACATAAAGAAGAGGAAATACATTCAGTACTGTACTGTATTTATCGAAAAAATTTGCATAAGTGGACCAGTCCAGTTGAAACTTATGTTGTTCAAGGGTCAGTTGTAATTAAAAAATTTTTTTTTGAAATATAATCCTGACTTCATTAAAAAAAATATATATATACGCACAGAAAAATGCTTAGAGAGGATAATGTAGTAGCTTAACATGAAGTTTAAAAATAAAAGGAAATTTTATAATAAATCTCAATTGTGATCAAAATATTATTTATGATTTTTATATATTTCCTTCCCATATATCCACATGCACTTAGATTTTATGGTTTTTAAAGAAATTTTTTTAATGTTTATTTTTGAGAGAGAGAGAGAAAGAGTGCGTGAGTGCGGGGGAGGGGCAGAAAGAGAGAGGAGAGATAGAGAGAGAGAGAGAGAGAGAGAGAGAGAGAGAGAGTGAGTCACAGAATCTGAAGCAGGCTCCAAGCTCTGAGCTGTCAGCACAGAGCCTGTTGTGAGGCTGGAACTCACAAACTACGATATCATGACCTGAGCCGGAGTCAGATGCTTAACTGAGTCATCCAGGCACTCCTGTTTTATGTTTTTAAGTTCAATAATTAAAAAAAAATTTTTTTGTATTAGAAAATTAACTTTTACATTACCCATACCTAAATAAATTTACTCTTCATGGCTTCTTGAATTTTACTTTCTTTTTTTTTTTAATTTAAATCCAAGTTAGTTAACACGTAGTGTAATATTGGTTTTGGGAGTACAATTTAGTGATTCATCACTTACGTATAACACCCAGTGCTCATGCCAACAAGTGCCCTCCTTAATGCCCATCAGTCATTTAGCCCATCCCCCACCCCAGCTGTATTTTTTTTTTCTGCTTCCCATCCCATTATATCAAATATATTACAAAATCGTAATTCTTTATAGATATATCTTGGGATGTACCTTTGACTGTATTGTCCTCAGATTAACGAGATGAATGTCACAAGGCAAAGATGACACTAATGGAGAGAATTCACCTAGCAGCTGAAGGGTTGGCATGGGGATCTTTTCTATCATTGTAAAG
Organism: Acinonyx jubatus; assembly: GCF_027475565.1. NCBI lineage: Eukaryota > Metazoa > Chordata > Mammalia > Carnivora > Felidae > Acinonyx > Acinonyx jubatus. Next base: position 167,508,395 of record NC_069380.1, on the reverse strand, counting down.
ACAGGATGATTCAGGAAAGAAGAAGTTACGTGGCTAACAAGGGATGGGTAACTGACAGAGTTCTTTTCTTCTTCCTATCAAGAAAAAACAAAAATGTGTAAGTGATATATATTTGCAGTTTTTGTAATATTAACTAAATTACCCAACAGGGTTTAAGTTGAAAAGAAATATAAACATATATACTCTGATTTTATTATATTTTGTAAATAACAGTCTCAGACAACACACAGATTACCAATTTCAGTTCTAAGCAATATAAGAAAATGAACAGTGTCCATTTAAACCATGATTAGAAATAGCTTTTTCCCATTGCTTTAAGTACTAAAAATCCTGAAAATAATTTTTGCCATTTTAGTACAGGGTAAGACTTTTTACGGAAACTCTTTTTCAACTTACCACAAAATTCTTTTGTGGGGAAAAGGTTCTACTTACATAAATGGGTTAGAAAAAGGCTTAGGGCTGAAAGCTGCCACTACGGGGCAAAAGCGCCTGAGGTTAGCTAGCAAGATATTGTAATGGGATCACGAGTAACTTATTATATCACCTGCAGGAAATTGCTTTCCATCTGATGCCAATGTACTATTGTACTTTGATCACAACTCCACTTGTCCCTCAGACCCTTTGCTTCCTGCACACACAAGTTAATGATTACTGTCTGTTTTCTTCACATTCCTCATGTGTGTAAGATCTTGTTTTCTTAATGTTCACCATGCAGGTAGTATCTTGAGAGTTCAATACGTATGGAGACAAAACCCCTGTTTGGGGCTCTTATCTCCTCCTGGACATTAGCCTCTCTTGTATTCAATTCTGCGTCCTCTCTCTTGCTGGACAAAAGAGAAGTCCAGACTCATAGTCTGTGACATTCTTTAAGTAGATAGGTTGGGATATTCATACATTTCGCATATCATCAAATGTTATCTCTTCTCCCTCAGGTTTTACCCCACATATTCTCATGATTTCTTTTTTTTTTCTTTAAATTTATTTGTTTTGAGAGAGAGAGAGAGGGAGAGAGAGCAGGGGAAAGGCAGAAAGATAGGAGAGAGAGAATCCCAAGCAAGCTCTGTACTGTCAGCACAGAGCCCGACATGGAGCTCAATCTCAGACTGTGAGATCATGACCTGAGCCAAAACCAAGAGTTGGATGCTTAATTGACTGAGCCACCCAAGTGCCTCCATCATGGTTTCATTTAAAAAAAAAAAAATGACATCATGTGTTGATCCAAAGGTGTGCTCTATAAATGTGACCCAATGACAGGATTTTTTTGAAGAAATTCTCAATATGAATAAGGATTTTAAACAACACAGGTAGTAGTATATCTAGATCATCTGTTAAATTTGGTAAATCAATGCCACTTACTTCACTGTACTTTATTCTCCAAACAGAAAGTGTTATATATGTTATGGAATAGTTATTATATACCTACCTAGTACACAATTATTCAGTATAACTTAAAAGTAATTTAGTCATTGCTATGGAATATACTTCCAGACAAGTGGTTCAGCATGTTCAAACATTAAATAAGTCTACCAGGGCTGGGGATATGCATATGGTAGATGACACACCCTATTAATTAAATCAATGACTAAGTGGAACCTTAACTAATTATGCCTAAGGTATAAAAGCAGACGTAGAAAAGCACTAAGAAGAGAAAATAATTTATACAGAAAGGTTTTTTAATCAACAGTGACATTTGGAACAAATTTAATTTTGTATCTTATTTTTTTAAATGTCCATTTCACTGATATCTTCTGATTTTGCACTCTTTTTGCAATACAGGGCTCAAATAAAAGGCTTGGCTACTTATCTGTGAGAAAAGATAGGATTTATAGAGGATACAGAGCTTAAAATTCAGAATGTCAGATTAGCAGAGGGTTAGCAAAGAGTGACAAGCATCTTGCCAGCAGCGAACTGTAGATGTCATTACAATTCAGACTATGGAGAGAGGGAAAAAAAAAATTAAAGGCAGCAGAGGGACACTGCAATATTAAGATACTGACAAAAAATATTAGATCTAAAAGAGTTGTAAAAACAGTACCCATTCCACACTCTTTTTTTTAAAGAAAGATTAAACAAAGCATATATAGCAATATTCAACAATACTGAAATTTAATGCATGTTACTGAATATTGAAGGAAGAGTTTCAATAAGAAACTTTACATGTATTCCAAGATCAAAGGACTTCATAATCTAGGTCAGGATTGCTGACAAAATCACTTTTCAGTAATAAAAGATAAAAGATTCCAAAAGAAAAGAAGACACCTGCCTTATCAGAATTGGAAGGCATTAAGTCCATTCTAGGTCAAGAAACATTCAGAAAAAGCTCTCTGGCTTTGTTCTATGCTCTTGGAGGAATTCCTGGACACTTCAGTGAATAGGTGGGATACTTCTTGATGGATCACCTATACCCTACAAACAGTAATGTGCATATATACCATTCTTCCCAACCCAAACCAGTTCTCCTGACCTTCAGTGCTCCCCCAAATTGACCACACATAAGAATGGCTTGAGGAGCTTTAAACTTAGATCTCTGGGCCTTAATACAAACCTACTAAATCAGAATGTCTGGGAGTGGGCCCTGGGAAGCCGAAGCTTAACAGCTCCCCGAAGTGAATCTCAAATCTCAGTCAGTCACATGTAGCTCTGTGGACATGTGCTGGAAACCATCACCCCTGATATCTTCCCAACCTTGTGGAAGAAAGAGAGCTCCTTTTGGAATCAAAAGTATAAGTTTCACCTTTTAACTTTTTCTGGATTAAGAAAATGATTCAGAATCAGAAACATGTGAATGAAAAGTCTTGTCAAAGGAAACAATGTCATGAATGTAAGTACCTCGAGAGTTCAAGAACTAAGCCACTTATTGTCCTAAGCGAGACAAGGAATATAAGTTTATGGTAGAGTGTGGGTCGGGGCTGGAAGAGCACCACCAATAAACAAAACTGCTGGAAGCTAGCCAGGCAGGGTGGAACCAAGTGTCCTGGAAGGCTCCATCATTCATGCACTTTCCTAACATTTTTACAGTAACGAGGGGCTCAACAAGATATTTAATTGTTGAATTATCAGTTCTTGATTAATCTCCTGGAAAGGTAATCTTTTAATGTGACCTTTATGATAAACCCAAAGCTTATAAAACATGTTTGCTGGAGGAAAATTTATGTGTTTGTTTAAGCTGTAAATGAATTCCCCAGCCTTGTAGTAACTAATATACTACTATAAACATCATTTGGTTTCTTGTTGGTTGGAAGGCTTCAAGCTGTTCAAGTCTAGCTTTCTCCTTGCAGCCTGTGTGAAATTAAAAATAGTTTCTGGCACATTCTCATCCAAACTGTATCAAGTTGAGATCTCCATTGGGTTCCGGCCCTTATTTCCTAAGTCAGAATTTCTTGCTAGGCTCTGTGGTGCCCTTCATTAAGTCTGCCTAAGTAATCTGATCCCTAATCATCAAAGGTTCCCATTCATCTATATCAGAACTTCCTAATAAATAAGTTATTTAAGATAATAAGAGATGATATTTTGAGTCACTTTTGCTTATTCAGTATGACCTGATTCATGGTGGGACCTTGATAAATGTGTACTGAACTTAATCTATTAAAAGCAAATGCAACATAAATAAATGAGAGAAAAATACAGTAGGGGAAAGGATGGGGTAAAAAGAGAAAAAAAATAACGAAGGAAAATTATACTGAATCATGAGTTTTAGAAATAAATATCATTCAATGCAGAGGTGAAGCCTGGTGATGTGTGGTCTAAATTTGCCTACATAGATACGTTTTGGTAGGTCCACACGACATTAAGAAGTTGTTTGTTTTGGGGCCAACTCTCAAAAAAAGAAAAAAATCCAGGACATTTCACATTAAAGTTGTCAACAAAAGTAACAAAAACTCACAAAAACAGGTGACTTTTTTTTTTTAACCCAAAACACTGGAAATCCAAGTCACACTAGGCCCCTACATTCCCTCAAGTGGGACTGAGTTGTAGCTCCTCAGTGGGATATGACCTCATAGTCATCAAAGACCTATGGTCACCTAACTTCAGTGATTCCTGGTTCAATGCCCCTCTTTACTTAGCAGTCATCAGCAGGAAAGGACAGGGAGTAGGCATCAAAGAAACAAATCCTAAAGGGTCAATGCCAAAGAGACAATTCCCATTTACCACTTCTGTTGACCCTTGAGTGTCATAACCATGGACGACAGTCAGCCTCACATAGCCAGAGCAACCCATCGGGCATCTGTATATCTTAACAGTGATTATCATTCCAGTCCTTGTTCTCAGTGCCTCTCCACAGAACCCTCAAAAACAGGACTCACTTCCATTTAGTCATCCAGATTACTCCCAGGAGGCTCTGGCAGGCTCAAGACTTTCCACTAAAATCCTCTCCTGTACAGAAGAGTGTCTCCTTACCATGGTTTCTATCATTGTTATTTTAAAGATTAGAGTCTGAGTTGAAAATAAAAACACTTTCTAGAAAGTTTAAGTTATATGAGATGGAACATTTCTTAATCAAATGTCTTTTTAGTCAATTTCACTAGAAATTAAAATGTATTTTCTCTTCTCTAGTTCATTTTTTATTTAAAAGAAACTATTGATTTAAGTCCAAGAATGTATAGTTGAGCAAAAGGAAAATTTAACCAACACAGGATTATAAAAACATTGGATCAAATTTCAATCAATTACTATCCAAGGAGTTTTGAATGGGAATAAACAAATTATTTCACTTCTAAATAAAAGCTTTATACATCTGACATGAAAATTCTTCTTGCCATAGTTAACAGAAGTTTTGCAAATTAGTGTCTACATAGAGAGAAAAAAACCATAAAAGCCAGAAACATTTTCAGGAGGAGAAAAAGACAGTAGCTGCCAGCACTCAGACAATGATTTTCCTATGCAGTTTTAGACCTAAAATTAAGCCATCTTGTCAGTAATTGATTTAAACCGTGAGTCCCAAGAACTGGTATAAATCTTGACATCTAAAAATGGATATTAAAATCTTTTTCCTAAAAGATTCTACATACTGGAAGAATTCTTTGCTTTAATGAGCTGTTGCCATTTCATTCAATCAACTAATGTTGTATTTATAGAATATGTACCACAGGCAAGAAGGCCCTGTGGGGCACATGAAAAGAAGTAGACAAGTCCCTAGAATCTAGCAGGGGGAGAGAACATGCATAGTATGACAAGGCAGTAAACAGTGGTTGGGACAGATGTAGTGGCACAGTGTGCAATTCCAGCTCGCTCATTTATGTATTTGTGTATTCATTCCTGCACCAAATAGTGACCGCTTCCTCTGCTAGGGACAATCCTAGAAGCAGAGGGAGAGAACCCCTACTCTCAGGGAAGTTATGGTCCAAAAGAGGAGAAGGACAATGATGCAATAATCACACATGTGCATGGAGGACAGCTGAATAGTCTGAGGAAGCACTGAAGAAGGTGATCTGGCCTGGTCCAGCAGAGGCAGTTGACCAAGACAACTTTGATCTCAACTACTACGAAGAGTTCCCTGGGCAGAGAATGAAATCACAAGTGCAAAGGTGCTGTAGGCACAGGGTGCATGGGGATTACTTAGGATCGAAAGAAAACCAGTGGGTTCAGAGTAGAAATAGTAAGAGTCATGCTAGATGAAGCTGCGGGAACAGGCAGGGCTCACATTGTGATAGGCTCTTCATGCTACGGTAAGGATTTTGGCTTTTATAATGACAGCACTGAGAAGACATCAGCAGGGTTAAGCAGGGGGAAAGGGTGGGAGTAGATGGCTGATACCTAGAACAGAGAGCACTGTTAAATGGCTTTTCCTTCTGTGAAGTCCATGCGGTCATCTGCTAAAAAGAGTAGAAAAGATTTGAAATGGTCAGTGAAGAAACAAGGAGAACAGAATAAGAAAAAAAGGGCCATGGAGAGGGCCAAATGAGGTGGGAAATCAGTATGTATGGAGGACCGTGATGATGACTTCTATGTCACCTTGAAGAAGCATACTATCATATTGTATTGGTTCATGTCCAACTGAGCTTCAGCTAGATTATTTAATGGAATGCTGGGGTTTTGTTCTGAGCATGAAAACTGAACAAGACAAACAAGTAAATCAATTTCAAACTGATGAGTCTAAGACTAGAATAGGTACACTAGGTTTTAAATACATTTTACGAATCAAACTTAATCTCCTAAGTATACAACCACATTCTATCTTTAAATTCAACTCTTACTTTCTTTCAAAATAATTTCATAAAATTTCATCCAAACTGATTCCTTAACATAATTCTCTATCTACATAATAAGCAAAAATAAAAGAAAAAGACGACCTAAATGCAAATCTCACAGGATATGTGTAACTGAAATTCTCTTTCTTGTCAGTAGAGACTAAGTCTATTACAAAGATATCTCAAAACTAGAAACCATAAATCATACAACAGTGGAAAGTCAAAATTTCAAATTTTGGATGGCAAAGAACAATCAACATCAGAACATGTGAGTTATTTTTTTTTTTCTTACCACATTCACAACACTTCTTTTTTCCAGTAGTATTCGAAATAAATTAGCTGTAATCTTGTTATCATGGACACCTTGTTCAAGGCCACGATTATCATCTTGCATGAGTCTTCGATCCATGATAACTTCAATCTGACCTAACAAACAAACAAAAAAACCAAACAAACTGGCCAGGGTTATTAAATACAAACATCCACAGAGGATCACATAAGTATAGGCATGGTCCGATGCAAATCGAGGAGACCAATCTCTACAACCCACAGTACCAAGGGCTTTCTCTCAAAGCAGCTAGTATAAATGCAAAAAAATAGGATTGTATTTATGTTCTTCATTAATGTCTAGTAAAATGTGAAAAGAAATTTAAAAATCAGATTAAAATTCAAGTGAAATTTAAAAAGAATTAATCTGAAGAGTAAATTATGGCCTCTAAAATTTTTAACGGCAGCATTTGGAATTTAAAAAATGTTTATGAGGTTCACAGAAAATATATATCCACAGAGAATATTAAGACAAATACAGATGCATAGAATCTAAAAAGAATTTGAAATACAATTTAACTTACTTGATAAGGTGGCAATTCTCTGAAGAAATGCCAGAATTTGGAGACACCCACCATGTACCCCCTCCTTCCCTCCCTGGTATTATGTTAGTGGCATCAACTGTCCTCTCTCCTCTAGCTCAATAAGGGGTCTTATTTGGTTCCTTCATTTGCCGTGAAATAATCCCACATCTCCTCTAGTTTAAGTTGTAAGATAATAGTTAGGTTATGAGTTGACAAACTAATATAAATCAATCAACCAATCAATCAAACCAAACCAAAACAACCCAAAAAGCTACCCAGAGCCATATTCATACGTTTATACTAAAAAAGCCCTAGTCGTATACACTTAAAAAAAAAAATATATATATATATATATTCATCCATCCACTCATTCGTATCTGTTACAGTATTAAATGACTGTTCAGCATAAAAGAACAATATGTAAGCTATTTTAAAAACTATTATTCTGACCTAGTCAAACCAACTCTGTTTAGTTTCTTTCTTCTGAGTTTAGGTATCTAGTACATAAAACTGCCAGTGATGGTTAGAATTCTCGTCATTACTACCTCCATATGTATTGTAGGACACAATGATCTAGAACTTGCTCCTCAGGCAATGGGGCTATCTAGGGTTTGACCATTTCATACCCAAATTAGTACCACAATCTCCTGGCAATTTCTCTCTTCTCCCGGTCTCCAAATGTTAGTCTACACAGTATGTGGCACTTAGTAAATCTCCTGGACTGTTCTCAAATTGTTTTTATGTATGCAGGCATTCAAACCCCAGGGTGCTGGGGGTCTCTAGCAGGAGCAGAGGAGCTATATCTCTCAGCTCGTCTTTATCAGGAAAGTGGGATAACGATTTAGTCCATGACTGTTCCAGTCCTAATGTCTAGTTCCCTACTGAAGGGCCCAACTTTGAGAACTTAAGGCAAGGTTTAAAATGGGTGGTTCAAGAGTCACAGCTGGCAAAAAGATGTTTTATATTTTGATTTTTAAACAAGCTAAGTCAACATTTACAGATTGGACAGCTTCACATAAAATCCCAGACTTCTGGGTTGCTCAAACACAGAAAAAATTGGCAACAAGGGGCCCCATTCCCCATGGAGATGATGGCCTGCCACCGAGCAGCGGCTGCCCCACTGTGCACGGAGAATGGTGGTCTCCAGTTTGCTGAAGCCCCACCGCTCCCCACTACATCCCTGATGGGAGGCCATTATTATTTTTATAAAGGTAGTAATGTCTTTATGGCATAATCTCATGATTCTGTGTAATGAAAGCCACAAAGAAAAATTAGAAGTAGTATGTTTTTGTGTGTGCATGGACATACAGAATGTATGCATATGCCTAATATAAAAAGTGGGTTTGTGACACAGGGTACACCAGGCACCTTCACTCCTTTATTATCTGCCTGGCTCCTAAGACATTTGTCTTAGCAAGTCTTAGTATGTAAAGAAAAGCAACTGACTACATGTAAAGGACAATTAAAAATATGTATTATAAGGGATATCAGCCTTCCAACAGAAGGTTTTATAAAAATTAATCTGTGTCTACTATTTTTTCTTTCCATCTTGTCTCTTTTACAGAATCCTTAAAGTTGTATCTGTCACTTCTTCATCCCCATATCTGTATCACTACAACTCCCTTTCTTTCTTCTTTCAGGTGGTAGTGCCCTAGAAGGATGTGATTCAGGGAAGGACCTAGGTATGGACTATAACCTCCTGCCTTGGGCACTTAGGCTAACTTGGGAATTTCTAACTCTTCTCCCTGCCTCCTTTCCTCCTTAACTTCTGGAGTCTGAGTTTCCACAGCCATTCAATTATGACAGTGACAGAGCCTTGTGCAAACAACGAGCTATCAGGAGAGATAAACTATCTTTAAGAAACAATGGTTTCATGGAGTTTCAAGTCCCTCATTCTTCATCAGAAGATTAAAGATATACATTACGTTATTTTCACAAAACCCAAAATTAACTAATATTCTTGTTCTCAAGAGAAGGTGGCTGGTGTCTGAAGATAATAATTAATACATATGACCAACAGAAAAATTATACACTTGGAACTGAAAAAAAAAGAGCAAAAAAGAACCCAAACAATACGCACCACTTTTCAAACTTGAAACCCCTAAAGACTGAGCGGAAAGTAAGGTCAAGCGATGCTTGGCATCCTGGATATAGGCCATTGTTGTCATTGGGTAGACATTTGCTTGAAGAGGTAATTTGCTCATTGTCATTCTAGGCTGAATCTATAAGACCAAACAGTTCACTTTAAAAAAAAAGAAATCAAGTGATATTTACGTATGTGATTTAAAAAATTAGTACTGACTATGGATGAGTTTTCTTCCAAAAAGAAAAAAGTATAGCTTCCTTTCTTGTTCAAAGACAGAACTAAATTGAAAATTAAAACATTCTTCAAAACAATATTAAAAAAAAAAAAAAATCACAAGGATCTTAGAAAACAACCCTGAAGTGAGAAAGGTAGAACTTATCCTGGTTTTAAAAATAGGCATTCCTATTTAAATTCATAATAAAAATCTTTAACAAAAGTCTTCTAGCTTTCCAGTATTTGCATAAAACAAATTATAAAGGTATTAAGTATTCATTTCTCATCTAAATCTAACATACCGCTTTGGTAATGAATGCTAAGCATAATAGCTCTCTATCCCCTTTCAAGAAATATCTCTTAAAATTCTTGAATCAGTTTTAATAAATACCACAGATCCCCTCATCACATCCTCTAACATATTACATTAAAATAATCAAATTCATATTTATATTTAAAAACTATTCAGTGCTTACTCTTCCTGTTTCGTTTCAATGCAGATAGTTCTAAATTTCAATTTTTCTTGGTCTAGTATCTGAATGCATGAAATACATTATTTTATTTTTTGACTGAAAATGCACTAAGCCGGGTGGGGTCAAGGAGACTCACTCAAACCACACAGGGACTCAGTTATCAGGTGTATCTTATTCATACCATAAAAATGACATCTCTACTGTTAAACTCACGAAAGTCTGACATGACAATCGAGAAAAAAAGAAGTACAAAGTTAACATAATAGTTAACACATACTGAGTGCCAATTAACACCAGGCACACTACTGGGTATCTCACAAATAAGATCTCTAATCTTTACAGAAACCCTGTAGTGTGTCCTTCACTTACTGGTTGTACTGAATGGTGTCCCCCCAGACCCATGTCCATCCAGAACCTGGGAACGTGATTTTATTTTGCAATGAGATCTCTACAGATATAATCAAGTTATCCTGGATTAGGGTGGGCTCTAATCCAATGACTGGCGTCCTTCGAAGAGGGAAATTGGGACACACAGGGACACATACAGAGATACAAAGAGAACATCATAGCTACTCTGTGACAGCAGAGGCAGAGATTGGAGGGATGTGTCTATAAACCAATGGTGCCCAGGATGGCCTGACGCCACCAGAAGCTAGAATAGTCAAGGAGGCATACTTCCCCAGAGCCTTTGGAGGGAGTGTGGCCCTAAGGACACCTTGATTTTGGACTTGTGGTGTCTAGAACTGTGAGAGAGTAAATTCCTGTTGTTTTAATCCACCCAATTTGTGGTCATCTGTATCACAGGCCTAGGAAATTAATATACTTGTAGAGAAACAACGGTAAAAGTTGGAGGAAAAAAAAAAGGATAGCTTGAAAGAATTCTCCATTTCTCCTGTGTAATCCTGATCTTCACATTCAAATTAACTTGTATTCTCATAAAAAGGACATTTAATCTGTCAGAACTCTGGGGCTGTCACTCTCACTCCCTACCTGTGGGTCTAGATTTCTAGTTTTGCCCAAGTACAATTCTTTCTGAGGCCTAAAAAATGTTTTTGTTTTTTTTTTGAAGTCTGTTTTTTTAATAGGCCTATTTTAAAAGCAGAAATATTTAGGTTATAAATTTAGAAATAATATTTTCCCATGTATTCAAATGCTTGATCCTTGAAAAGAAAATTCACATTTTTATTCACTTGTACTATTTTTTTTTCATTCATGTAGACACCCACACATACAAATAATTGCTTCTGTAAGATTTTAAGAAAAGAGTTTCTTTTGTATACAAGGAAAATGAATCACCATAAAGTCGGGGATTTGTTTGAAAACCAAACAGCTGTGGTGGAATTAACATGTAAATTCAAAGTGTATAATGTAATTTTTATGCTTTGAAAAAGGTTTAAATTTAACCTTTGCAGGAAATTGTAGAAGAGAAAATTATCACAATCCCTTTCACTCATTCCAGTTGAAAATCAGACAAAGTAAAAGCATTTGTTGTGAAATTATTTCTATTCATAGCCAGAAATTTCTAAAATGCTAATGTCTCAAAAACATGCTAATGTTTTTAATAGTATTATTTCAAAGATACGTTGTCACACACATACACTCTGAATACAGAAATTTAGGTAACAATCAAAAGAGCCCAATTAAATTAGAGAGCTGACAATCTGAAAAGATTTTTAGTCAATCTTCTCATTACTATTTCAAACTATTTTGTGAACATTTCGATTAAATACATACCTACTCACATTTCTCAATAGATACATGTTTGTATTTGTGTGTCCATGTACACATATGCGTGTGTATGAAGGTGAACATATATACATTATTGATAAAAAGAGGGGAAGAGTTCTCATGAAATTTAAAAGAGCTCATTAATACATTATACATTTAAAAGTATACATGTATTTGGTGTGCCTGTATGGCTCAGTTGGTTAAGTGTCTGACTGTTGATTTTGACTCGGGTCATGATCTCATGGTTCTTGAGTTTGAGCCCCGCGTCAGGCTCAGTGCTGACAGTGTGAAGCCTATTTGGGATTCTTTTTCTCCCTGCCACTCTCTCTCTCCTCTCTCTCGAAATAAATAAATAAACCTAAATTTTTTTTTAAAGTATATATGTAATAAGTTAAATATGCACAGACCATTTCCTTATGAGGGGAAAAATACACACTTCTTCAACCCCTGATTATGCTTCCTTTCTATTAGACAAATTTATATACATTTTGGCATCAAGGGAATTAACATGCAAATGGTCACCAAATCTTCCTTTGAGAAAATACACCCTTCCAATCAGATGTTCTACAAACCAATCCCTCAAATATTTGTTTTAACTTTGGAAATCTGATTGAATAAGGAACCTAGAGTACCTGTTAAAATTCAGTTTTATTTTGAAAATAATTTTTAAACTTAAGCATTTTTGAAGTACCCAAAATCAACTGTCCTATTACCATATATAAAAGTTACACACTAACATAGCCATTACTTACAGATTTTAAAGGAAAATTACCTGGTATCCATTCAGGTCAGTATAAAATCTGTTTTGGCTGTTGATGCTAGAAGAAATTCTCATTGCAATCTCACGGTTATGTTCTTTTCGGATGTCCACAATATTGGAAACTTCCACAGACTGTCCATCTATTCCTAAATTTAAAAGAATATGTACCTTAATAGAAGTTTATTGCTCCACTTCTCTTTTTAAAAAGAAAAAAACATTTTTAAGTTATACTTTGAGAAAGAGACAGAGAGAGAGACAGAGAGAGAGAGAGAGAGCCAGCAGGGGTGAGGAAGAGAGAAAGGGAAAGAAACAGAACTCCAAGCAGGCTCTATGTTGTCAGCGTAGAGCCCAACACAGGGCTCAAACTCACAAAATGTGAGATTATGACCTGAGTCAAAGTCAAGAGGTAGATGTTTAACCAACTGAGTCACCAAGGTACCCTAATTGCTCTGCTTTTCTTAAATATGCTGTATAGAACTCCTTGCAAAGTTACACACTTTTTCCTCTTTTCTGTTCTTATTATCTTTACCATCTTTCATGCTAAATGTGTTGCCATTCACCTTTCCCCACCTCCCCCGCCTCTTTTTTTTTTTTTTTTTTTTTTAATTGTCAGATGGTAGAAAACAATCACTCTGGGGCACATGTTAACTCAACAGAAGGACGAAGAGGCTGGGATGAGATAAATGCAGATGAAATGTAACATGCAAATGATTCTCCAAAGAGTTCTGCAGGGGAAAGAGGACATTAAACGAGTAAAGGTCAGCTCTGCTACAGGCCAGTCCACCTGTCATCTGCACTGCCATTCCCCAACAGAGCCATGCCAGCCTTTTTCTTCGCCATTCACCTTACACACTGGAAATTAGAAGCAGAAATTTACACTCTGTTGGTTCAAGAGACAGTCTATTATTGCCCATGATCTATAATCCAGGAAAAGAGACAAGAGATCCAAGGAGATGATTTATGGCTGAAAGCGATATTACCATATTAGTATTTGTGGAGTATAATCTGGAGAGCTCCCCAGAAGTTAAATCAATTTTAATTGAGTTTGGTATCTCTTAGGACCCCTTGTTACGGAGTGATTCATTTTGCCCTTTGCTATATAAAGCAGAGGACAGCTTGAAAAAGTCCCAGATGTATCAAGCATTTATTTTCTTGGATAAGCCTAAACTGTTCACTAATTTCTATCTGTCATGCTACCCTAACTATACCTACTTGCCCTTAGTGAAGCACTGGGTCTATTTTAGAGATGGAGAGGTGAGTTACAAAGAGATCCAACACTCTTCATACAGACTGAGTATGTAGAGGAGATACAGGATCTTCTGAGAAAGACAGCTATCAGGAAAGCAAGCAATCAAAAGAAGAAAGGTTGGTCCTATCCTATTTCATACAGTGTAAGGTTTTTAAGGTTCCAAGAATCCTGGACATTTACCTGCAGTTTTAATTATTCCCCACCACTGCCTACTCCTCACACACAATCTCCCATGGTGTGCTAATAACCAGTACACTCTTTAAACAAAGAGGGCTGTGTAAGGAAAAATGGCGCACGGAAGAAGGGAGCAAGGAGGACTTTTGCTGGGAGCCGAGAAGAATCCCCTGGGCTCAGTGAAGGTACAAGCAAACAGTTAAAGAAAGGAAGTTTGAATCTGTGGGATTTGTGAAAAAGAATGTAAATACAGGCAGCCCAGGCACTAAAGGTTTATGTGAGAAGTACACTGGAAACTGGAAAACGTAAATAATAATACAGTGACAATACTGAATGGGCTGAAGTGCCCCCACGCCCTGCCCCCATCAACAGAATTTTCAGAATTCTCATAGAAGTTCTTTTCTGGTAGATGTCACTCTTGCAACTCAACGACCTCAGTCACAGATGCTTTCAGCTCCTTACTCCGTTCATAAGGCTGTGATGAACAGTAGGACCTCCATGAGTGAGGGAAGGAGGTAGCCTTTTCCCCTTCTGCCATAGTCTGAACCACTAACCTCTTCCCAGTTAGAAAGATACACATATCTTTCCTTCCAAGAATTATGAGAAGAACCTGCCAATATAGCTAGCTGATCCAAACAGCTTCACTAGTATTGGGAAGTTAAAAGAAAAAAAAAATCACATACATTGATGATAGAACTTCTCTGAAGTAGGAAATGCATTACTTTATTCTTAAGCCCAAGCGGGGCTCAATCCATGAATTGTGAGGTCATGATATGAGCCGAAATCAAGAGTCAGATGCCTAACTGACTGAGCCACCCAGATGCCCCGGAAATGTATTACTTTCTAAGCAAACTTTCCTTTTAGTAGGTTTACATTAAAGAACATTTTTCAAAACCAGTGAAATGTACATGGAATTTTAACAGATAAGCTTCTACAAATGAACCAAAGATGGCCAAAACACAAAATGCAACACGAGGGATGAAGTCCCCCATGCAGCATTGGGGAGAACACCAAAGGACAAGTAAACTCTAATCTACTGGAAGCACTCGTAGGATTTTCAGCATTGCGTTATGCTTTCTCCTGTGTAGACTGATATTCTCTCAGGGGTCAACAGACTACATGAAATGAAAGAAAATCTTAACAAAGAAGAGTGTCATTAATTTCAAGTCATTTATCTCTGGAAAACATATACAAAAAACATGCTTCAAGAAAAAAATAATAGTAATTTCATATTACCTCTAGCAATAATAAATTATTTCTGTTGAGAAAATCATCTTTCTCAAGCTCAGTATTATGCTCAGATCCTGTTGTGGCAACAACTGCTTAAAGATCCTTTAAAAGGAGCCTCGATGTCCATTCACACTTCAGCAAGACATTAATTTAAATTCTGCACCAGGACAGAATAAGATCAAACTTAATATACTTATTATGAATAAAGCAAATAAATTTTGTAATGGTAATAAAAGCAAGGAGGTATCCCTGAGTTACCAATGAGAATGTATTACTTTTTAAAGAAGAATCTGTGTGAGAGAGATAACTTATCCTATCCTGTGTCGAGAGCTCCCTAAGGTGTGCCATTCCCAAAGAAGCTCACGGGATTGAGGGGAGCACTTTCTGGAAGGCACAGGTATAAACCCAGTGGTTTCAGTGGTCTGCACAATCTTTGCAGTATGTGGCAGCAAAAGGTACTTTTACCAGAGCGGTTCCACCTGCGCATGGCCAGGAATTTCTAAGCCCCTCTGGGTTTTCTTCAATCCTGGGAATGAAAACAGCCCCTATTTAACAAGAGTAGTCCAAAGGGGTGGGACTGGGGGATGCCATTCCCAGGTTTTGACAAAAAGAAGGAAGTACCTCCTTGCTGCTAACACCTTACACTCTGCCCCCTGGAAAGAGAGAATGGAGACTGTTTATCTTTCTTAACACAGGTAATGCCAGGTAAGAATAGAGCAAGTTGGGGCACCTGGTTGGCTCAGTTTGTTAAGCATCCTGCTTAGGCTCAGGTCATGATCTCATGGTTTGAGTTCGAGCCCAGCGTCAGACTCACTGCTGTCAGCGCAGAGCCCACTTTGGATCCTCTGTCTCCCTCACTCTTTGCCCCTCCCCACACTTATGTGCACATACATGCTCTCTCTCTCAAAAACAATAAACAAACAAAAAGAATAGAGCAAGTCCATGGGCGGAAAGCTGTAGTAGAGAAGCCGAAAGAGTCTTTCAGGACCCTGAAGTTTTTTTCTTTTTTCCCCTCCCTAGTGCCTGTGACCTTCTTACAGATTGTTTTACACACCATCTTTGCATTCCAGGTGTTAACGACATCTTGGGAATGTAGTAGATGCAGAATCACCATTAAATAGAATTTGTTAAGATGTGATAGGCAGTCCCTCATCATGTAGAAATCAGCTGACATAAGAGGAAAGCAAACTATGCCATGGACAGAGTTTAGCCAGAAAGATAAGGGAATAAGTACTTTAATTTTGAGCAAACACATGCATGTTACAATGTAAACTCCTGAAGCACAGAGACTATGTCTTCTTTATCTTTATGCTCCCAGGTACACAGTAAGTGTTGCTGAGTGAAAGATAACAGCCATGTGCAAGAACCAGCCAACAATGACCGAATGCTTACTATGTATCATATACTTTACATGTGATAACTCATTCAATCCTGACCCTAAGCCTACTTGGAAATTCCTTGCTCCTGATCACAAGGTGGACAGAAGCGGCACTAAGCCTCTCAGCCACCATGTCTCACTGGCAAACTCACCACTGGACAAAGTTGAAGTTGCTTTGGGACCAGATTAGAGCAGCTTTGCTCTGACTCTAAGTAGAAAGGAGACCGCCAGATTATTTTTTAAGAAGGGGAGAGGGTACTGACCTGGGATCTGATATCCTGCAAGTGCCACCTGAGTAAAATAAATTAGTAACAGAATAATTAATACAAATAAAATAAAAAATAATGAAAATAGGGTGACAGGCTTGCCAGAATATAAAACTTCTTTAAAACCATCTAAAATCTTTTGTTAAATGTCATAGTCACTTTAGAGGCCAATAAAGTAACACATATGAATTAAAGACACTATGATCTCACTTATCTACCTAAGATAACACTAACGACAAGCCCAAGTGCATTCACTGTGCACTGCTGCCAATGGCAAAATCCTCGGAAAATACGCTGTATGTTCATCAACAGGCAAATGAACAACAAAACCGGAACAATCATGTTAGGGAATGTTCTGTAGCAAACGGAAAGAATGAGGTGGCTCTCTGCCCTAGTATAGAAAGATCTGATGCAGAAAGTGAATGCTGCACTTGTACACTGCGATGAACTTCATGCTAAGAACAGACACAGTATTATCTTTCTACAGGTGGGCAAATGTATGTGTGTGTGCTTGTATGCATGGATATGAGAGAGAGAGACAGAGAGCATGTGCGCATGCACAGGTATCTGGATTACCTCTTGAGTAGAGGATACGGGCCACACAAGATTCCAGAAATATTTCACCTGATACACTATAATGTGTGAAATTTTTGTGAAAAGAGTACGCGTATACATTACTTGTATACATAGAATTTTAAGCATTTTTATTTGTTTTAAATGTTTATTTATTTTTGAGAGACACATATAAAATAAAAATAATACAAAATAATAGAGATAGAGGACAAGCAGAGGAGGGGCAGAGAAAGAGGGAGATACAGAATCCAAAGCAGGTTGCAGGCTCCAAGCCAGCACAGAGCAAGACTTGGGGCTTGAACTCATGAACTATGAGATCATGACCTGAGCCAAAATCAGACGCTTAACCGACTAAGTCACCCAGGTGCCCCTTAAGCATTTTTAAAAGATGATTATTTTCTAAGAAGGGAGGGAAAAAGATGAAACTGAGTAGGCAAGGGGTCAAAGTAGGGAGGCATCACCTTTTGATTTTGTTGCTAAGCACCAGTCTTAACAAAACTGAGAAGGGTACTCCTTCCTGTGTGGATAGAAACACTGAAAGGCACCTCTGACACATCCTTTGTGGGTGAAAGAGGTAGAAGGAAATGTCGCGGGGGTGGGGGGTGGAGGGGGTAAGTGACTGAGAAATGCAGATGGTGAGCCTGGGGCCGTGGCACCAGCAGCTGATGGCCTTTAGAGAATTCTAGGCCTAATTGTCTCACACAGTTTCCTCTCTTCACCATCAGATCAGTACAAAACCTATCTGGACAGGTGAAATTAACGTTGACCTGCAAAACGTCGGAGTTGGTCCAATCCTCTCCACCAACCCAATCACCTTATTCTAGCAGTTTTGAAATGGAAAGTGTACCTTTCCAAGGCGTATACCTTAGAAATCGGACATCACTCACCATACTCCAGTGGTTATAGGAGTAGAAGGGAGCAGCCTGGGAGAAAGGGCAAAACAGAACCTGTCTCACACTTGGCGAAAATTCGGTATCTTCTTAGTGATGCTGAATGTGTGATTAGGACAAGTCCTTACAACAAGATGGAATAATAATGACCCACACCCATCTAAGAAAATGAAAAGTAAAGATGAGAACCCAGGAGAGGTATTTAACTGAATTTGACATAGATATGAAATCATACAAAGTAAATCCTCAAAAAATGCATCTAAGTTTCAAAGAAGGTCTTCAGTGAGTATCCTTAAAATATAGATTCTTGGGCACAAATGCAACCTTGATATAAAATTGCTGCCCTCATTCCTTTTTCTTGAATCCGTGTCTGAGCAGAGGGGGTGACTGAGTTGTCACTTCATAGCCGAAGTAGGACAATGGTAACAATAATGACAGCTAACAAAAAAAGCTGCCATGAAAAACCAGGGCGTATTTCCCCTCCAATTTTGGGATTATTTAGTATCTTTTTTGCTATATTTAAATCATCAAAAATATAAAAATACCTTTCCCATTATGTATTTACTTTTGTGACATTGTTTTTGTGAACTTATCCAACTTAACCAGGAGCTGACACTCATGGTTATTAACACACACTGCTTAGTTCAAAACATAAACTTTAATGACAAGCCTTGCAACAATGATAAATTCAGTAGGTCAATATGGAGATGCTGTTTTCTAAAAAGTAAATATTATCATTTTTAAAAACCGTACTCACATTTGAAAGTACCAAGAATAAAAATGGTAATAACTCCCACAACTGGATGACCTTTTTCTCCATGTTGACTTATTCAACTTACCAGCCATTGTGAGATCTAATTTATCCTCTGAGGTACTTGCTGATTTCCAGGTCTGTAAATGTTCACATTGATTATTTCTCCACAAGTGAAAATTTTAACATCTGCTTTCATGAATATAAATTTGAGTAAATTCCATTCCAAGTCTTGAATTTAAGAAAATGGTGATGCACTACTTTGTTTTATTTCTAAAGCACTATATAAATAACTACTACTACTACTTATTGATCAACTTATTATGCGCTTGGCACTAGTCTACATATTTTATGCTTTTCATTGCAGAAATTCTCACAATGACACAAAAGTAAATGTATAACAGGAAAGGTATATAGCATTTTGATTCCATGGATTGCAAATTTTGGTTAAAAATGACACCAATTAACTACAATATACTTGAAGACCTAATGACAGAAAGAATACACAATAAAACTGGAAGCTTTTTTTTTTTTCCCCTAACACACACTGATTTTAAGAAATGACAGATTTTTTTTTTTTTTTTTTTTTGAAGCTCTGTCTTGGAGGGAACACAACATCTATATCAGTAACATTTTTTAAAATCCCAAACAGGCAAGCTCTAACTAAAGCCCTTCCATAGGAGGTGAATAAAACAGCTCACAACACTGAAGCTTTCCTATTCCATTCCCCATGATCCACACTTGGCCTGGTCTAGGACAAGTGAGGGAAGAATGCTGGAATAATCACAATGATCCGTTTGAATATCCTCCACACTGACAGCCACTCTGAACTTGCCTACTTTCTGTTCTCCTCGACTTGCTCCTTTCCAAGGCTCCATTAGTCAGGAAGCCTAGATTCTGTACACTCTCATTTCTCAAGCTGATCTTGCCGTTGAGGCAAGAGGTTCTTCCTTGTTTTTGTTTTTGTCTTTAAAACTACATTTTCACCATCCCTTCTCCCAACTTACCAAAAAAGAAGCAACAGCATAGCTCTCACTCACCCTAACTCCAGTGGGCACTGGACAGAGACAATGTGAAATACTGGTGTCTGGTTGAACTTCAATGGCTGAGTAACAAATATTTTTCCAAAACATGTGACTTTCAATTGTTTGCTTTCAACAAAATTGAAGGGGTATCTAATCAAGTTGCCAGGCAGATCATTAAAAATAATCAACTGAAACTTATGTTTGACATAGACCACTCTGTGATTTATGGAATCTAACTCATAAAGAGCTCAAAGGACTGAATGGCATTCCTATAATAAGATTCCTTCTATTGCCACCTACTTATTTATGGTAGTAACATCATTCCTTTGCCCTACACTTATAAAAATAAAAATTAGTAAAAAAATCAATGCTGAAACCTATCTCATTCTGGCAATACGTAACATTCACCAATGGACACATGAATATATGGGGATACAAAATGTATAATTTATCTCACTGAAAGGCTTCCATTAAAGTTCATGAAATAAATGACAAAATTGGTAATATATAGAGATTGTTTTTGATCAACTGTATACTATTAATAATTTTTACAACTCAATACACATCATATTTAATACTTTTAGGATAACAGAAATTTTAAATTTAAATATAGAGACACATATATACATACATATTTCTTTTATAAGAGTAACGAAAGGTTAACCAATAACAAGACTCAAGCATAAGAATATTACTTTAAGCTAAATTTCTGTGAGGAAGTAGAATAGAAATATGAGTTCAAGGAGAAAATAAGGATGTGAAATTTGACTTTAAAAGATGGTCTTGGGGAGCCTGGGTGGCTCCGTTGGTTAAGTCTTGACTTCAGCTCAGGCCATGATCTCACCATCATGAAATCAAGCCTCATGTAGGGCTCTGTGCTGAGGGTAGAGCCTGCTTAAGATTCTCTCTCTCTCCTCTCTCTCCTCTCTCTCTCTCTCTCTCTCCCTGCTTGTGCTCTTTCTGTCTCTCTCTCAAATAAAAAACTTAAAAAAAAAGATCTTATTCAGGCCTTTTTAAAAATGCATGATTTGGTATCAAATTGCTACTCACTGGATATGTTTATTTTTAAATGTCAATATTGATTATATTCCAGGAAAAACATCCTTTGCAATTTTTTAAATGTATAAAGAAAAACTAGATATCAGTTTAAATATATGTAATACAGAGATTTAAAAAAAAAATTTCTTAATGTTTATTTTTTTGAGACAGAGAGAGACAGAGTATGAATGGGGGAGGAGCAGAGAGAGAGGGAGACACAGAATCTGAAGCAGGCTTCAGGCTCTGAGCTGTCAACACAGAGCCGGATGTGGGGCTTGAACCCAGGAACAATGAGATCATGATCTGAGCCAAAGTCAGGTGCTTAAAGCCACCCAGGTGCCCCAAGATTTTCAAATTCTTACAGGAACAAGGGTGTCTGATTGATACAATCCCACCTCACACTTTGTAATGTTCTTTTACTCCTTTCTGCCTATTTAAGTGACATTTCTCCAAGATCTGGCATCTCAACAACTCGCTTTATCAATTCTTCCCCAACACCCCCAATCCTGAATGGCTACTCTCTATTGTAACACTTACGCCTTTACTCATCTGGCCTGCACATCCTCTTCAGGAGATATAATACTTAGTAGGTGCCAGGCTTTATGTATATTAACTCAGTTAATCCTCCAACACTCTTATGAGGTAGACTCTATTATTGCTACCATTTTCAAGACGCCAAAACCAAGGACTGTAAAAACCTGCACAAGGTCAAACAGCTGGTAAGCAGCAGAACTGGGATGGGAGCTGGAAATGACACACAGGTGTGTTGACTCTGGAGTCTGAGCTCTTAACCATCACACCTCTCCTACGTTTCCCATCGCCACACCCTTGATCTGAGTTTAGTACGACACATATTTGTGCGGGATGATGCTTCCCTGCTAAGAAGCTATGGCTTCAACACAGCAGCTGCTGTCAAACAGCCCCCAAGATAACCTCTGAGTTCTGAATTTGTGTAACCAGAATGTGCTTATAGTCCCTTAAAATAACCTTCTCTTTCATGCCTGTAGGGAATAATCAGATTCGACACATAGCTACTTATTTCAATTTTTAAAAGTTCCAATTAACAGAAAAAAAATCTTTAGCAGTCAATTGCACATTATGGTATTCCAGAAATGTTTTAATTACCTAAGTCTGCCTAGCCATAACTTACTTAATGCTTTTTACTCTTAAATCAAACTAAATATGGAACATAGTCCTGGGGAAAAAAATATGAGAGATTGATTGCAAACCATTTTAATATCCTCATGAATCTTTTTATGGAAATAAAAACAACTTCAGTGAAGCTCTGAGACCTTGTTTACAAGTAGGAGGACTCCAGGGATAGGAGGCCCAGATTCAAACATCCTTAGAAGATGAATTTAGGAGCAGGGAGTTATGAACAAGAGAGACTTTATGTGATACCAAGTTTTGTGAAGACTCCTTAATAGTTACACCTACTTGACCCGTCTTTTTATAATTTAAGAAATTGAGTGCATGAGAAATTGAAGGACGAACTCAAGGTCACCCTAGTTGGCTTAAAGGTACAAGTAAAGATTCAGATCTCTAATTCCCAAGGTGATTCTCTTATGTGTTTAACTAGATGAAGTTCACTTTGACTCTCTAAAAGTCAAGGGTCATGTTATGACTCCATTTCGGCTATATATTCAAAACAGAAAAACTAAGCAACCTCTTTGCGATTGCTAAATGTGCCCAGGCAAGGAAATTATTCAGTCATTTCAGCCAAAGGAAAGTCTTTTCTTCCATACTTCTTGATGGCAGTTCATTACATTTTACCTCCAGGCTACTTGCTTTCTTTTAGTAAGATCCATTACATATAGTACTTTTATAATATGTTGGTGGAAAATAGGCCAGAGTATTGCATTTATGATATTTCTCCTAAGGGTTGAAACATGGTTTATACACATACTCACTCACTCACAAACACCTGCCTAGGAGAACGTAGTCCCTGGGGGGGGAAAGCTTGGAGGTATATATTGTAACAGATCTGGAACCTGAACGTTGTGCTAGTGAAAATGTACATGACACATTGGTAACCCATAGCAACCTAATTCTTCAAAGTAGCTGTTGATGTCAGAAAACTAGGGCACCAAAGTCTAATAATTACAGCTCTGAAGACAAATGAAGCCACAGCTATCAAATGTCACTTATTGATCATTATGCCACCGCAAGGTATGTGTTTATTGTGATGGCACAATATCAAATATAACATGAGGGGATACAGGGACTTCTGCTTGTATCACATTCTATCTTCCAATTCAAGATTAACAAAAAAAGCTAAAGTAGTCTATTTAGTAACACTTAAAGTTTCAATTGAATGGAAGATGATTACAGTACAAGAAAAATTAATCCTCACTTCTCCCACATTTTCTGCCAGAAAAATGTTATTTTCTACCAACTAAATAATCTTTGGGGGGGAAAAAAAGGCTCCAAAAGGGCATTTCATTAAATTATGGGTGCTACCAAATGGATTTCTTACTTAACCTGATAAAAGGCAAAGCATTATGTTTCATCAGCAATCTCTCAAATCTCTCTGATCTTGTAGAGCTTTTAACGCTAGTGAGCACAAGATTTCCTCTAATTTATTATTTCTTGAACCTTTTTGAATGTAATGTCTGAACAATAATGAAAAGAAACACACCGTGTTTTTCGATAGTTTAAATGATGTTAAGAGAGAACTTTAAGCTGCACTGTACCTCCTACCATTTTCAGAACCTGGAGAGAACGCAAATAGAGAAACTAAAACTTAAATATAAAACCAAGAAAAGAAACAAAGTTGGTTGAACCCATGCCTTCCAACTCAGTTTGTTGTGAAATCAGTAATGACCACATGGTTTTTATAATTTGGAAGTGCTGTTTGATTTATTCCTCATTTTGTTTTCTCTTAAAGCTTAATTTAGGCCAAAAGTTACTTTGAGGAGAAAAGGGTCAAAGTGCAACTAAAACAGAGATTGAGGAATTTAAGGATATTTTATCAGGATTGCATTACTTTAGTTTTTTAAAAGAATATTTCAAATAAACCAAATTTGAAGGATTTAATACAAACAGACATTCAATAAAGATAGATAATTCATAATATCAACTCTTTGTTTCTTTACACTTATTGCTGAGAATAAAATCTTCTGCATAATTAATGGTTTAGTAACCTAACACAATTATATATCTAATCATAAAATATTAATAGTTTCTCTCCCCCAAACCCCATTTTTTTTTTCTGGCTCATAAATTTGGTACTAACAACAAACAGGCTCTATTCATTAATACTCATCCAAATAAACTACATCTGGTCAGTTTAATGGGGGCAAAATTAGCATATATCCAAAGATAGATTAATAAGTTAAACTTGAAAGTAGGTATTTTTGTTATTTTAAGAAATATTAAACAAAAGCTGATCTACAAAAGCATGGAAACTGGCTGACGTTTTCTTTGCACGTATTTTGATCACTCACCCAGGCGCTGTGAGGCCAAAGTTCAAAACACCAAAGAACTTTCAAGTATTTCCTAGTATTGCTTTTTTGGTGTGGCATTACCAGACCCCTTTCAGGCACTTTGAACTCCCTGAGATCCAAACACCCTGAAGACTTTACATCTCTTCCTTAGGTTTCGATTAGTGATTTAATTAAAACCCAATGAGCCAGGATGCCAACAACCCGGCCCTTCCACAAAGGACAGACAACGTGGGTCAAGAAGGCCACTGAAAAAAGGCTCTCTCCACACCTAGGCTTATTTTTTTTTCCAAGAAGGAGATTTGTTGAGAGAGGCTGAGACACGGACATTAGAAGGATGTATATTTTGGATGAAAGCCTTTCAGGTGAGCTGGTATCTTCATCTCCCACCAAGTACTTTCATGTTGGGAAAAAAAAAAAAAAATAAATGCTCTGGGCTTGAGAGAGCAAAAAGAAAGATTGCTATGTCACTTCGAATAGTTACATACGCTGGTTTCAGGTTCAATCCAGGCAAGAACAGTAAAACTCATCTGGAAAAGCACTCTAAGTTAACTTCACATTATACCTAACGTATTTATCTGTCATTTCCCACAAACTTCTGAAGCTTTCTGCTCTCAAGCTACAAAAATCTAATACAAATGCTTCAGCCTGTTTATTCCACCCACTGTCACATCCAGAGGCAATCTGAGGTCTGTGTTCTTTTTTTTTTTATTTTTTTATTTTTTGTTATGTTAATATTCCAAGTGCCCAGTTGAGAAAAACTTCTGTTTCTTAACTGACTAATCAGAGAGCCGGCACTGTCACCTTGGAGGGCTGGGAATCAGCTAAATCTTGGTGGTTCCTGGTTCTGCTAAGGGGCTATGAATCAGCTGCCACTGGGCATTTTGGACTACTCAGGAGGGAAGAAAGGAAGAGGAGAAAAGAAAGGGATTTAGGGTCTGATAAATACATGTTTGTTGGAATGAGTAAACAGACAAGTCAGAGCCTATTAATTTCCAAATCAACCACTGGGATATGATGCTAAACTAAGCTTATGGTCTCAGTAGCCAAAGAGGGCCCTTTAATTTACAGAAACCATCCTCTGTGATGAGATCTAGATCCCCTGGACAACCTGCAAAAACTGTGAAGCTGCAGTGACGGTGACTGACTCAATTAAAGGAAAGCAAAAGCAATTAGGCAAATATACTTGATTGAGAAGTTGGAATTCTCTGGTGAGCTGCTTCAGCATTAACTCTGAGACACAGCTATCCCTAAGTATTAACTGATGAAAACCAATGCTGAACCACACTTGGTAAACAGGTCTGTGCCACAGTGGGTGCTATGTTTTACTCAAGGAAGACATTTTCCATTAAAAGCAACAGTTGTAAGCAAATCTAAACACAGATAAGCAGATCTTCTGTGTGATGATGCCATTTTCACCCATACAATGACACCTTTGGTCATAGCTGAAAGTGTAATTTTAGAGCTCTCAGAGATGTTGAACAATAGCTTATGCAAGAGTAGAGTTGCCCTTGGGGCACCTGGTGGCTCAGTTGGTTAAGCCTCTGACTTCAGCTCGGGTCATGATCTCATGGTTTGTGTGTTCAAGCCCTGTGTCAGGCTCTGTGCTGACAGTTGGAGCCTGGAGCCTGCTTCAGATTCTGTGTCTCCCTCTCCACCTCTCCCCTGCTCATGCTCATTCTCTCTCTCTCTCTCAAAAATAAATAAGCATTAAAAAAAATTGTTTTTAAGAGTAGAAAGGGATGGGGCAAAAAGACTGTGACTTACTAGAGAGCTGAGAAAACTCAATAAAAGATTACTTCAGAATATGAACTTTCTTACAGGTAGCAAAGCGAACATTCCCTGAACAAAGTACCCTTTGCTTCCCCACATTACCTAAAAAGTAAACAGTGCGTGTCCATATATTTTATCATTAGCTTTAAAATGCTTTATTATTTACTGGTATAAAGACACAGGGAGGGGTGCCTGGGCAGCTCAGTTGGTTAAGCATCTGACTTCTTCTCCTCAGGTCATGATCTCACTGTTCCTGAGTTCGAGCCCCACGTCAGGCTCTGGGCTGACAGCTCAGAGCCTGGAGCCTGCTTCAGATTCTGTGTCTCCTCTCTCTCTGCCTGTCCTCCGCTCACACTCTCTTTCTCAAAAAATATAAATAAACATTAAAAAAAAAAAGATTCAGGGAAACAATTTTTCCTTTCCTAGCTTTTTCAGCATAGCTAATAGCAAAGAAACACCTAAAGTGGCATTTTTATGAGGTCCTTTTCTAAGACAGTTGATACCATGGTTAGTGGTCTGGTTATTAGGATTACATTTGTGGTTAGAAAAGTACTCCATTCTAAAACTGGTGAATTCAACATCAACCAACATAAATGTGCAACTCTTATTGAGATTATCTGGGAATCATAGCTACACCCAAATCCTAGGGAAGGACCAGTGCCAATGCCCGTGGTTAAGTCCCTAAAAGGATTAGAAGCCCACTTACTATTGCTTGGTTGATAAAGACGCTATTCAGTACTGTCCTAAAAGCAATAAACAATCACCTGATTTTATACTCTACCAGCTAAAGAGTTGTGAATAAAAAGAACTAGTAATGAACATTTTTCTTAAAAGAAAGTTAAATTCCAGTAATACCTGCTATTGCAATACCTTCCATATTTAAGGCAGACCATATGTGGGATGTGTGTGTATGTCAGAGGCAGTCAGTGATCCACTAACTGAAAGCCATATTTGATATAATTTCCATTTTGTAAAATAAAACAAAAATAACATTTTTTAGATCTTAGGAATAAAGTTTCCAATTAATGAACTCATGGCTGGGACACATATTATGATAGAAAAGATACAGAGGAAAAAAGAATATGTAGATGCAGAGAGTTAAAAGATTTACCATTTTTGATTATCAAAGGGAAGTATTATATTTTTAAAACACACAATAAGAATGATGGCAAATTTAGAAAGATTATATCTTCAGAAACCACTTGCTAATTGATTAAAAACGACAAACAAAACTCAAGAACCAGTACACATGTTTCACAATTGTGCTTCTCTGTTTTCTTACCCTGTATGTTGTACAGTCGGACTCTATGGATAACACGTTCAAAAAAGCAAGTCACGTCCGAATAAAACCTTCCATGTTGCACTCTGACAAAGGGTAGTGTTGTGTAAACATAAGGCTGAGGAGGAAATGACATTTTTAAGAAAAAATTTTGGCTTTTAACTTTTCGAAGAAATGTTTATTATAATTTCCAAAATGGCAAATACTTAACACCTGATAATCTGCAATTTCAAGTGAAAACCAAACCTTACAAGGTATCAGAATATGCACAAACTATAAAACTTTACTATAAGGTTTTTCCTTACATAAAAAGTACTAAAAACAGAAAATAATAAAAATGTTTACAACCTGATTGGCCTAGATGATCTACAAACATTCCCTCCCAGCTATAAAAATTTCTAATTAAAATCCTTCTATATTGTCCATTGGTGATTTATTAGAAATACCACTCATTCTACAGCACTGACATTTTCCCAGGCAAACATTTATTAGAACCATGGCCCCTAATGTTCAGGGGTCAGGACAGGTGGTAAGGATGGCCACAGGGAGTCATCTAAGCAAACAGAAAGCAGGATTCACAAACACCATGTAATCACAGTTAGGTTTACTACTCTATAAAACATACTGCCCTTTCACTAGGAAAAGCTAGCAGAATATAACGCAAATTTACAAACTTGAAAAAACTATGGCAACTACTGGTTTAGTTTTCATTATTTAGAATCTAGTGTCAAGAAAAAACTGGGAATAAAACAAGTAACTTCAGTGACATAGGAACAAATGGAAAGCATTTATAAAGAATTCTAATTTCTTGAGCACTACAGGCTATACAAGCTCAACAAGGTCATGAAGAGTGAGGCTTACAATATGAGCTACCTAAGCAGCATCAGATTTTCAGGACAGTGCAATTTTCTTCCAAATGTACCTCTCTGGCTACAGAAAAATATTTTGAAATTAATACAATGCTTTAGCATTCACAAAGTTCTTCGACCTAATTTTCCCATATACCTAGAAAGTAATGGAAGCAGAGGAAACCTGGCACGGGGATTTCTGGGCTCCTGCCTTTTTCTGATGCACCCTGCTGCCTCCTTGCTGGTGTTCTTTTATTTTCTCTTTGTAAACATACAATAATTCCCTTGGTCTTTTTATTTAATATTAGAGCTATTTAAAGAGAGAATAATTTTAAATAAATTAGTCCCTATTGGCCATATATAATATTCTGTAAGTACAGCTACTTTCCTTTTTTAAGCATGAGAAGAGTCAATAAAAACAAAATTCCTGTCCAATGACAAAAGCTGTCAAGAGAAAACACACTGACACAGCTTCTACTTAGGCTCCACTGCCCATCCTGGAACAGCTACTATAAGCTATGGTTTACCTTTAATTCCTCACTGATTTAAAAAAAATCAAAACAACACAACAAACAACTAGAATCCTTCAGGTTGCCAGTGCTACCCTATAAAACCTATTATTTGATGTCGGTTAGCAGGCTCTTCTAAACTGTAGGAAAACAAACAAAAACAAATTAAAATAAATAAATTGTACAACAATTTTTGCAGGAGATAGGTCTCTAGACAACAAAATATGGAGAATCTTTAACTTATCATGAAGTGGAGAAAACCTGTAGAAGTAGAAAAGCAAAAAACAGACAAAAAAAGATGCTGTAAAGAAAAAAAAATACAGGACTACCCCAAAATTAAAAAAACTATAACAACACAAAATAATTAAGTTCAATGACACACTAATGGAAAATTTTGCAATAAATAGGAAAAAGGATTAACTTTTACCATATATAAAGGCGCTTACGTAGGCGCCTGAGTGGCTCAGTTGGTTAAGCACCTGACTCTTGGTCTCGGCTCAGGTCATGATCTCACAGTTCGTGAGTTCGAGCCCCACATCAGGCTCTGCACTGACGGCATGGAGCCTGTTTGGGATTCTCTCTCTCTCCCTCTCTCTCTGTCCCTCTCCCACTCTCTCTCAAAATAAATAAATAAACTTAAAAATAAAAAAAGAATGCTTACAGATCCTTAAGTCATACCAGTAGAACAATGGTCAAAAACTTACATAGGGAGTCACAAAAGAGATATGAGAGACAAATATATAACGTTTAGCCTTCCTAATAACCATAAAATCTCATCAGTGAAATATTTTTTACCTATTACTGTACGTAAAGCTTTTAAATGGCTGATTCTCAGTGCTTGGCATGGTATATTAGAGTTACTCTCAAAAACGCTGGTGGGAGTGAATATTTATGCAGTCTTTGTAGGGGACAGAGAAGTGGTACATATCAAGTCTTAAAGGCCTCATCCACTGACACAAAATGACTCTTCTAGAAAGTTATTCTCAGGAAATAATCAACACTGCATAAAAAGAATGTTACAAAGAAGGCTTATCACAATGGCACAGTAGTGAAGTACTGAGAGAAAATCTACATATGCAACAATAGGAAATTCCTTTTTGTCATATATATACACACACACACACACAGACACACACACACGTGGTGTCTGTGTGTGTGTGTGTAAGAACATTTAAGTTCTACTCTCAGCATATTACACAATACAGTATTATGTATTACACTGACCATGTTAGACATTATACCCTCAGACTTTAATCATCTTATATCTCTAAGTTTTTAATCACAACAGTACATATTAAAATTGTTTTCAAAGAACATACCGTCAGATTGTGAGCACTATGACAATGAAAAATAAAATATGTACATGTAGTAAGACCACACTTGAAAATGGGGGAGAAAGGGATGTGCATAAGACAATAAAAAACACATCAAAATGTTGGCCCTGGTTTGCACGGCCTTGGAAATAGTTGGTAAATTTTATTGTTCTCTTCAGTTTTCTGTGTTTTCAAAAATGTGTCAAAATTTGCATATATTACCTTTACAGTCAAGGATAGGGGAATTTTTTTGTTCTTGTTTTTTAAAGTGCTAGCAGTTAAGGAGATAAATGGCCAGGGGGCAATTTACTTTTCCTGCATGGCTAGATAATTGGTCTCTGGATATATACCATGCCACTTATGTATATACCAGTATAAGAGCACTTGAACCCTAAATCAAATGTAACTTCTATGCATGCAGAACAACTGTTCATTGAAGCATCTTCATGGATTCCAACCCTGCAAAAATTATTTGTTTACCTAACATTTGATGACAAATTACCAAATGTCAGTAAGAAAATATCATAGTGGAACCAACTCATCTATGCCTAATAGATGACAAGATAATGAGATGCACTTATTTTTTTCTTCATTATTCTTTCAATCAGTGCTTGTTCACTGCTCAGCTCATTGGCACTTACCTTGGCTTCCCCATCAGGTAAGAAGAGGTAGGCACCACTTTTATCCTTTTTACTCGTCGTTCCATACCATGAAAATTGTACTTTCACTTCATGCCGCTTACCATCTTCTTTATTTATCATTTCCTAAGGATAAAAAAATGTTTAAAGGCAACTCACTATGAAGATATTAATGATGTTGTATCTGGTTCCATTTGTAGGTTGATTAAAAACAAAACAAAAAAACCTCAGGATAGACTGAAAAATGCTAATAGACTCTAATGTTATAATTCTTGGAGGAACAACCAAAATTTTATACTTCAAAGTATACTTTTATATTTTATACTTAGAATTTAAAACTTTCACAATAGAAACAAAAAGTCAGAACTCCCTTCCTCAAGGAAGAAAGAGATACACAAAGAGATCTGGACCAGTGTTTCTCAAACTTTCTGCACAAAGGAACAGGTTTATTTTTTTATCTCCAATATGCATGGACCAATATTTTTGTGGGGTACGATAAAAGTGAATTACTACAAAAATTACATTTAAAGTGACATACCAAACATACACTTGCATTTTTTTATTATTAGATTCAACAGGCATAAATTTACTGTGCCACGGTGCTTTCGAAGTTTCCACAAACATTTCTAAACAGTTATAGCCTCTATACTTATCTTGTGGACCAGTAACAAACAATTCACAAATCAGCACCACCCACAGACCACACCCTTTAGGAACAAGTGGCCATAGTGGAAACACAAAAATGAGATATATATTGCTCATGCATCCTTTTCCCCAAGAGTGTTTGGGTCAACTTTTCTCCCTTTGCATACCCAGTCTGCACATATTATAATAAAAGTGATAAGCCTTCCATGAATTTGAAAACTATTCAGAACATACCTCCATAAGCCCAGATGGACCAAACTGAAGTTTAAGAAAGGAGTTCTCTAGAGTTATAGCTTCCTCAGCACTTTTTACATTCTTCATGTTGAAAATTCCTTTATCTTTGATGTTACCATTATACAGGACATACTCAGCTAAATGTGGATCTGAATTTGCTGATTCCACAATTGTATACACTTTCATTCCCAATGGTGGTATCTGTACTAGAAAAGAGATCTTTAAAAGGCAGATGAGAGATTTTTTTTAAGAAATGTAATCTACTGAAAGAAAAGCATTTATAGGTCTAATAAAAACAAAAAACTACAATATTTTCAAAATCATCTAACACTATTCTACAAACTTCACAGTGGTAGAACTATCAAGGGCATTATGCTTTCATTCAATATATGAAATTATATGAGCATCCTCAATTGTCCTACAGTGCTCTTAATAGATGCCCAGAGGACAAAATTCTCCATGAAGGTAAGGGCTTACTGTGAACAATGATTTTCCCTAATTATCAGGAATCTTTTTATAATACTATGATATTCAAGTACATTAAAAATAAACACGGTAAACACAATACTATAAATATTAAGCATGTTAACAGCAGTCATCGAATGCCTGGGGTCTAGCAGACAATGCACAAGCATAAAGGATGTGCACACTACAAGACATGACCCCTGCCTTCCAGGAGCTCGTTTCGTTTTCTAGATAGGGTGCTTCCTGTCACATCTGACCAAAGCTTCTTTTATACTTTTCCTTTTTACCTTAAGGATTATGAATTTATGAAAGCAGCCAGCAATGGCTCTTAACAAGCAAAGTAATTCTCATTTAGAGTTCCTAGCTTATGGTTGTGTCTTCAGAAGTACATGGTTTAAACTACACTCCAGACACCAAATATTGATACTTTCTAGTGAAAAGTTCAGGTTAATATTACTTTAAAAATTTTTTACCAAAAACATCTGTTACTTGAGCCCCAATTTTCCATTGTTATATTTCAGAAAAAAAGCACCTTCTTCTATTTTAGGAAGTCTTTCTCTTTCATGGTGTGTTGTGTCATCTTTGCAATGAAAAGCTGGTAGTATGCTTTTCTGAGACAAATGGCTATTTATCTCAATTTCCATATGCATAACTATCATTAAATTGAGCTAAACAGGGGCACCTGGGTGGGTTTGTCAGTTAAGCGTCCAACTTTGGCTTAGGTCATGATCTCATGGTTCATGAGTTTGAGCCTCACATCAGGCTCTGTGCTGAAAACTCAGAGCCTGAAGCCTGCTTCAGATTGTGTGTCTCATTCTCTCTGCCCCTTCCCCACTTGTGCTCTGTCTCTGTTTCTCAAAAATAAATATAAGAAAAAAATTGAGTTAAATGAAAAAATTCACAATTTTATGAGTAATGATTACTTCATTACTTCAGGAAAACATTATGATATTTATAGAGATATGCAATACATGCTAATAACATATACTAATAATAACATACAGTATACACAGTAACAAAGATATCAGTATTTCAGGAAACACAGGATCTATTTTCCTTTATTCATTTATTTTTAAAGTTTATGTATTTTGAGAGGGAGAGCATGAGCAGGGGAGGGGATAGACTGAAAGAGGAGAGGGAGGGAGGGAGGGGGAGAGAGAGAGATAGAGAAAGAGAGAGAGAGAGAAAGAGAGAGAGAGAGAGAGAGAGAGAGAGAGAGAGAATCCCGAGCAGGCTCCGCACTGTCAGCACAGAGCCAACATGAGCTCGATCTCGTTAACTGTGAGATCATCACCTGAGCCAACATGAAGAGTCAGATGCTTAACTGACTGAGCCACCCAGGCACTCCAGGATCTGTTTTCCTTTAGTGTCACTTAACTGGCCAGTTAAATCCTCCGGTATTTACAACTTTAACCACTTCACACACATCAGTTTGACAGCTCAAGGGGGCACATATACAAGCTCCACGGCAAACGTACCTCATAGGCTGTCTGTGAAATAATACTTGCTGTATCCCAAACTGCGCTCATTTGAATTTCCACTGGCTTTCCCGAAGCGGAAGACACTTGTGCTGTGGGGGAACTCACATAGACGGAGACCACCGAGTTTCGGTCTTGTTCTGAAGGATTACAGATGACAAGATACCTGCAAAAACAGCCGTTTCACTTCTTAGGTCTTAAAAATATTTTTACTTCTTTCACACTATGTGTAAGGACTCAGCTCATAGACAGTCATAGAGTCAAACACACAGAGAAGACTTATAAGGAACATTCTGGTAAAATTTCTGGAGGACACGCAGTTTCATCACAAAGAACAGAGTACAAAGGGTAACGAAATAATGATTCACTTTCTAAGAATAAAATGCTATACAAATGGAAGACATTAAAAGAACTATAATAGGGGTGCCTGGGTGGCTCAGTCGGTTGAGCGTCCGACTTCGGCTCAGGTCACGATCTCATGGTCTGTGAGTTCGAGCCCCGCGTCGGGCTCTGGGCTGATGGCTCAGAGCCTGGAGCCTGCTTCCGATTCTGTGTCTCCCTCTCTCTCTGCCCCTTCCCCGTTCATGCTCTGTCTCTCTCTGTCTCAAAAATAAATAAATGTTAAAAAAAATTTAAAAAAAAAAAGAACTATAATAAAGTTATTTCCATGGCCCAGAAAATGACCTATATACAACATGGCTTTATTAGTCTTTCTAAAATAATCAGCTTGATACAACTAATATCCTGATCCCTGCCTACTAATCTCACTGAGTAAAAAACCCCATACATTGCCTTTGGTATTTTAGTCACAATTAATTTAAATTAAAATTCTGACATTCCTATTAGACCACTAAAACACAGCAAAAATTTATGGCTATCCATGCAAAATCACATTAATTCACACATATGTTGTATATATTGGGGACCCTTATTATCCAAGACGTTAGTTCTGGTAAAAAGATAATCTGAAGTGAGTCCACTTAAAATAGGGGCTAAAATTTTATAATAAACAGTGCTAGAAAAAGGTTTGATTGCGACTAGCTAGAAAAAGGACAATATAAACTATTAAGGTAAGGTTAGGTAATATTTGCAACTATATGCATTTCTTAGAAGGAACAAAAATAATGAATGAACTGGGGTTTCTGGCAGACTTCTTCCAACAATATTTTATATTAGCACATTATGACATCCTTCATGTTACATTTAATTTTTATAGGGTGGTTTTAAACAAAACTACATTTGTAAAAAATATTCAAGGACTTCATCATTTTTCCTAAAGTCCTCTCTCATTTCTTTGATATCGAAAGAATTCTTCGTTGGAGTAACTAGCATCCTTGATTTTCTCAGCTGTGTAACTCTGGCAGATCCCCACTGTTTCATGGCTTTGCCTGTGAGCAGAAACATTCTATACCATCCTATCACAGACATGAAATACACAGCCTTTGAAAGATTTATGATTTTACTTTATAATCAATTTGAATCATATTAGATTCAAATAAATCAAAAGGTATTTCAAGAGAGGATGCTTTAATAATGTAACTCTCTGATTTATTAGTGAATATTTTCATGATCTGAAATATTTTGGTTTCCTATGCAATTCTGTAAATGCAGGAACACAGAACTGAATAGTCAGATAGCAATCCCACACCCACTGACTCATAGTAGCTACATCAGAGATGGTAGAAACAAACTAGTTTTGTGTACATAGTGCATCAGAAAGCCTTGTAGTGCTATTTTATCCTACATGTGCCCTGTGTATTTCAACTGCATTGCCAATCACTTGAGAAACAAAATTAATGCCCACAGCGGTCAAAACTAAAGTGAAGGACAACAGGAAAACACACAAAAAAAGAAAGAGGATGTAGCATAAAATCTATAATATGTTTGACTCATAAATGGTTTATCAGGGGAAGCACTTATGATAGAAATAATATTCTGAGATGCCCAAGTGACAATAACAGCAATAAGAATGGCGCTTATAGTATGTATCAGGATCACACAAGCTAACTTACATCACTTATGTTCAGTGATACCATATGTATATGAGAGAAGACAGACTAAAGCCATGTAGTCAAAAACATATTTACAAAGGACACTGAAGCTTAGAGGCACTAGGTAGAACCCTACTTTATCCACAGAAGCAACTCTAAAGGATAGCAAGGGTAACGCCCCTTTGAGAGGTATGCTAAACAGACTTACCTGAGTGATCTGTCAACCTATTTGTACCCTCCCACTGCCCTCTACTAGCTGTTGCTTACATGTCACCTGACTTGTTCCATCACAAACCCATGTGGAGAATCACAGCTGCCAGGATTCATTGTTACAGAAAGACAATACCATATTCCTAAGGTGCACTGGGGAAGTAAAACAGTTGAGGATCACCCAACCTCAGCACCAAAGATGTTCAAACCATCATCCTGGAAATGAGTGATTTACTGCTGAACACCATGTTACCAGAGGCTCAGAGGTAGTATGTGAAGAACTCTAAGACACGGTCTAAAGACTCAGGCCAGCTTCCTAATTTTGTAGAAGCCCTGAAGCACATCCAGGTACTGAACCTGGAATTCCTACTGGCAAGTCCTTTGGATGCTCCATTACATAGAGCTGGTCATAAAGGCTTTGAATAATAAATTGTAACATGTGCCCAAGCAATAAATTAGGTAATAAGCATCCAGAACACTGATTCCTTCCCATTGCCCATAGGGGGGAAAATGATTCACATTTAAAGCAAATAATAGTTTTAACCATACACGTGGTTTTGTACACTATTAAACTGCTTTTTACAATAAGCTGGGAACTAAGTTCTGTTTTGTTTTGTTTTAGTAGCTAATTAGTATTTGACCATAATGATGTTTCTACTGTACTGAATGATTATATGATTATCATGCCAGGAATCTATTAAAAAACTACATGTGTAGAGTATGTGAGTATAATGCTGAACAAAGAAAATAATTTTTTAACATAATTAGAAATCCACACCATGTTTTTCAAGTATATCACAGTACAAATTTACCTAATATACAAACACAAACTCCTATCTACATACATTTTAAGTAGAGTACAGAGAAAGTATAATCATAAATGAATTATATTTCCTTTGGAAATAAGTACACAATCAAAAATTAACTAAATATTCATTTTCTTTTTTTTAACTTTTTAAAAAAAGTTTATTTATTTATTTTGAGAAAGAGAGTGTGAGCACGCTTTGGGGAGGGGCAGAGAGGGGGGAGATAGAATCCCAAGCAGGCTGTCTGCACAGAGCCCGACAACGGGGCTCGAACTCACAGAACCATAAGATCATGACCTGAGCCGTAGTCAAGACTTGGACTCTTAACCGACTGAGTCACCCAGGCTCTCCTAAATGTTAATTTTCATTATCATATTTGGTAGGTCAAACATTTGTTATACTGCCAACATCCCTAAATATGAGTTCATTTAAACCCATCAGTTGTGAATAAAACCAACAGGTTTCAATATCCTAAATGTCAAACTCGGATATTAAAAATTAGTAATACTTGATCCACGCCAAAAGAAAACAGTAATATTTATATCTTAAAAATTATGATAGTTAATTTCTATTTCATCTTGGAAGTAACTGTACAGGAAGCTCAGAACGTTCCCTCCCCCCCCCCCCCCCACTTGTCCCCACGTTTACATTCGCTTTCCATCACCTATCACCAAGTCCCATCCAGACTCCAGGTTCTCACTAGGATACTAAGCCCCCTTAACTTACTTGGGGTTACAGCAAGTATCCCAATTCTCCATATAAAAGGAACAACCCTCACCTCATGATAACAAAGCATTCATATGGTACCTGCCAACGCAATTAGATGACAGATTATGATCTACTTTGAGAGAAAAAGGAATGGAGAAAAATGAAGACATCTGCATGCTCATGTCAAACTGGGAATCATTTAATGGGAGAACTAGAATTCCACTGTACACATGGTTCTGTCCTTGAAGACTATTGAGGAGGAGTATATTTAGAATTCCTTCACCCCTTTTGTAGAAATGATTCATGTCATGATAAGAAAGACACCTGGGGCAATCCAAGTCCTCTCTTTAGGGCAAATCTAATCAGTGCCCACATGAACAATAGATTAGGACCATTCGGGCTTCCTTCTAGGATTGGAGGAAGGGTAGAGTGGAAGGAGCATGTCCCTAGTCAGAGTGACCTTGGAGCTATCTCTTAGTTTGCTTCTTGTATGCGGGGCCCAGTCCTCAGGACTGTTCGGGCAACCTATAAGACACAGCCTTTCATCCTTCCCACTGGACAGGTAGGAAACTGAGGGTCATCGAGGCTAGGTAGTTTGCCAACACTGACCCAGTGAAAAGTGCCACAACAAGGCTCAAAACCTGGCCTTACCTCCCTAGCCATCTTCTTAACCATTTTACTCACAGGACAAGCTTATAAGCACCTTTTTGACAACTGAGGTTTCATGTGGAGATTCCCTTAGTTCCAAATTCATATGTGAAGAACTTTCTCTCCTCACCGATGCCCAAGATCCCCATGGAGCCTCTCTCTTCAGAAAGCTCAGGATGAACAAAAAGCTATTTGTATTTCAGTATATTTGTGAAAGAAAATTTATAAACTGGAACATTGGAACAGAAAAAAATCTTGCACTATACACTAAGGAGCTCATCTTATAACTTCACTATGTGAGGTAACCAAAACAATATTCAAGGAAAACATTCAAAAAGCATTATGTATATTTATGACTGCGTAAGGTAGACACAAATGAGAAGTATTTGCAAGTCTCCTTTAAATACAGTTTAAAACCAATTAAGCAAACACTAGGTTATATGAACAATCATTGTAGCTTCATGTGCCTAGTGTAGTACCTGACACAGAATAACATTCAATAAATAGTTGATAAATGATCGAGTAATGCACAGAAATCCTACTAGGAGAATATATCATTTATAAATGATTCCTACCAGTGTGGGGCTTTAGAGGTTTATCAGATCATTTTCACTTCTATTACTTCAATTCCATAAAAAAATGATTTTAAAGTCAACAAGCTATATAATTAACCTCTTTGCAAAGACGGGAAATGACAGATCCAAGATTACAGAGAAAGTTAAGAATAAAGCAGACTAAAGTTCAGTCTGATTCTTAATCAATGACAGCAGAGTAAAAATTCATTTCAAATAAGAATATATACATCTTCTCTAAGTAGCCTCATTAGTGGAGTGTAATCTAAAGAAAAGTAGTAAACTTACATAATTTTCTGAATGTGGAAATATATAGATTTATAGGTTTATAGAAATTTTAATTTCTAGACTTGAAGCCTTTTTGATACAGTCCACCTAGTTTTCTGGGTTTAAAACACAATGCTTACCATATTAGCCACTGGGGGGAAGGGGGAGGAATCAAGATATTAAAAACAAAAGGACCCTTTTTGATACATGTCAGTTCTTCAAAAATCACACAGTTCTATGATTCCTGGGTTCTGGAATGAAACATATTCAAGCTGAAAACCCCACAATGGCACTTAGAATTTGAGAAGCCTGAGCAAGTTATTTCATTCCTCCAAGCCTTAATATCCTCATCTATAAAATCAGTAGACAAGACTCTTATTAGGGTTAAAAGATAAAATGTTTGGAAAATCACATAGCTCAGACCTGGCACAAAGTGGAATCTCAATAGCGATTAAATCTCTCGTTTTCCTTACAAAATCCTCCTGGCGTCCTGACCAAGGACTCTGGTACATGAATCACACTGGATGGTGGAGTGAATGTTTTAATTAACCCAGGTCAATGAGCTGCCTTAAATGCTTTTCTGTGTAAGGCATATAAAAATCTAAATGACAGAAATTAACAAGACCACATATGTAATAACACAGATCTACCTTGAAACAAGAGTTCAGACGACCAGGGTCGGGGGGGGGGGGGGTGGGTAGAAATAAATGCACAGGTGCATACAATACATCCATGTACCAAGGGGTTAACCACATGGAATATGGATAAATTAAAAAGCAAGAAAAAAAGGACAGAAGGATATCTCTTGGTATGTGTAGTTATAAACTTAAGAATGTGAATACATAGCCCCTGTCCTGGAAGGATCTATAATCTAAGAGAAGAGAGAGAAAATGGGTGATGGGCATTGAGGATGGCACTTGCTGGGATGAGCACTGGGTGTTGTGTGCAGGCAATGAACCATGGGAATCTACCCCCAAATCC
Organism: Acinonyx jubatus; assembly: GCF_027475565.1. Lineage (NCBI taxonomy): Eukaryota > Metazoa > Chordata > Mammalia > Carnivora > Felidae > Acinonyx > Acinonyx jubatus. Next base: position 167,468,714 of record NC_069380.1, on the reverse strand, counting down.
AAGAGCACACTTTACACACTGTATGTTAGCCTATTTGACAAAAAATTATATTAAAAAAAAAAAAAAAAAGGAAAAGAAACTGTTAAGTTCAATATAATAGGGTAAGTAATAAGACAAAAGTATGCACAGGGCATCCTGTGACACACACAAAAAGGTGGCAGGATGATTAAGAATTAATCGGGAGAATATACAAAATAGGAAATTAGCTTTATACAAAATGACTGCATATACAGAAAATTATAAAACTTTACTGAGACATAAAAATGAACACATGGAGAGACATTTATTTTAGGAGGGAAAAATTAAAAAAACAAAACAAAACAAAACAAAACACAAAAAACAAAAACCAACCAACTTCCCCAAAATTAATTCATGAATCTTACGTGTTGCTAACCAAAATCCCACTGAAATCCTCCTGTTGGGAAAAAGAGGGCAAGAAAATCCTGTAATTTACCTATAATAATAGACAGGCAAGACAAAATGGTTAAACAGACACACTAAAGCAATATGCCAGGACTGATTCTAGATTTAAAAAATTGAGAAATGTAAACAATGACAAGATTAGTAGAAAAAAAAAAAACAAATGTATCATTTGTGGCATAGAGGTCTCTGTAACCATAACAGTAAAAAAAAAAAAAAAATAGCTAAGTGAAAGGCTAGCAGAGTTGATAACAAAAGCTTAAGCATTTTCTATCTTAAAAATAAGATTAAAGAATAATAAAAAACAGAAAATCAAATTTGGGAAATTTGTAAAGTGCTCTTACAAAATCAATAGCAACATAAACAGCCAAGTAGAAAAAGTGAACATTTTCCAACTATCAAATTTAAGTTGGAATATAAATGTTGCTTCAGCTTCTAGGAGAGATGGAGTAGCTGACAGACAAGAGCTCTCAATTCTATGGCCAACGAGAAAACCCAGATAAATATGGTAATCATCTGCTTGAAAGCAACAGGAACTGCTGAGGAGAAAAAAGAACTTCAGAGAAGTGAGCTTCATTCTCTAGCCATTTTTACCCTGGGACATGCCAATTCTCAGCACTGGGAAAGGCTGAGTTCCATGAAAAGCCTAGAGGAGGATCACGGTGGGAACGAGAGGCCAAAAAGCACTTAGCCGGAGCTTAGGAGGCTTCAAGTGTACATTTGGCTTTCTCATCGGTTCATGTGCCAAACGCTGGGGTGCTGCACAGAAAGGGAAGCTTACAGCCTAAACAGAAAACTTATGAAAAGTAGAGCAGAGACATCTCATGACATTTTAGAACCCACCAGGGAGTAGTGCCTATAGAATATACTAGACTATCAGTTGAAAACTTGGAGAGCTAGACAAACGAGATATAAATTAGCCTCAGTTTAGCATAGTGCTTGATTGGAGGACGACTGAATGCTTCCTAGAAGAAGATATTTTCTAGAACCTATGTAAGTGTCTACTACTTGATATAAAATTTCAAGACATCCAAAAGACAGAGCCACATGATTAAACACCAAGGAGAAAAAGACAAAAGAATTAGAACCACACATGATCCAGGTAAGGGAGTTAACTGAAAAGACTTTAAAATAATTATTAATATGTCCAAGTAAAGATGAAAATATGAATAAAGAGATGAAAAGGTAAACAATTTCACCACAGAAACTGAATACATCACGACTAAACTGAATGAAATTCTGAAAGGAGAAGTATTTGAAATTACAAATTCCACAGATATATTTAACAATAGAGTATATTCAACAAAAGAAAACTTACATTATTAACAAGGTACTTCCTCTAGATTCTGGTATTATTAGTGAATACTCTGCAACTACTTCTTAATACTTTGGATGTAAAACCATTTCCTACATCAAGTATGTATTTTTTAAGTAGTTAGAAAAATACAACAACAACATAAACAAGAACCTTTTTAAACGTGGGGCAGGGGAGGGATAGCCAGGTAAAGGAAAAGTAGGGAAATACAATCTAGGTAGAAAAATTCTAAGAATAAAAGCACAGATACAAGAAAAGGGATGTTATTTTCAGGACATACAAGCCATCCAACACCACTAAAATCTACACAGTAAGGTGAACTTCTAAAATATCAATATATGAGCTAGAAGGGGAACTAAATCACTAAGTCACAGTGAGGAGTGGGTATATTTAAATCATTATAAGGTGCACAGACCCAATTAGTTATAGGGAGTGACTAAAAGGTTTAACATGGTCAGATTCATTTTGAATAGATATTTCTAGTTGCTAGGTAGAGGAATAATTTAAGGAGTCAAGATTAAAAGCAGGAAGACCAAGCAAGTGGCCATAACAGCCCAGGTAGGAAAGGTGAAGACCTAAGTTACAAAAGTAGTAGAAATGCAAAAAGAACAAATCTGAGAAGCAGGCAGGATAATGTGTCAGTAAAATTTTTTGGATTCCTTGCAGAAGGCTGAGTAAAACCAGAAAAACCATCTACCACAATTCCTGGTTTTCAGTTAGGGTGGGATAGATATGGTGGTGCCATTAATGAAGAATTGAACTACCACCTGGGTAGTGGGAGGAGCTTTCAAGGTGAAGGTGGTAAATCCAGGTTCAGACTTCTTGAATTTGAGGTGCCTGAGATACATCTACATAGATTTATTTTGATGCTCTGAAATTCATTATCCCAAACTCAGAATCCACTTATTCCCTGGAAATACAAAAATTAGGTTTCAAAAGTACGACAGGCAGAACACTTATACTCCCCTCCCCCAAGTTGTCCACATCCGAATCCCCAGAACCTATGAATAACTTATATGGCAAAAGACACTTTGCAGATGCAATTCAATTAAACACCTTGGGATGGTGAGATTTCCTGAATTATCCAACTGAGCCCAATATAATCACAAGGGTCCTTATTAGAGAGACAGAGGAAGGTCCAACTGAGAAGAAGGCCACATGACAACAGAAGCGGGAAGAGGCTGGAATATGTGTGAAAGGGGTCACCGGCCAAGGAATGCAGGCGGCCTGCAGAAGATGAACAAGGCAAAGAAAGAGATCCTCCCCTTGGAGCCTGTGGCAGGAACCAGCCCTGCCAACACTTCGTGAGGCCCATGAAACGGACTCTGGACTTCGGATCTCCAGACTGTGTGTAAGACAGTAAATGAGTGCTTTTTTAAGAGACTGAGTTTGTGGTAATTTGTTACAGCACAATAGGAAACTAACACCAGGTTACACTATTCCTCTTGAAAATGAAGGCTAAACTCTGGTTTCACAAAGAATGAGACTTTGTACCACCAAGCAAAATAAAGAAAATCTTGAGGTCTGGAAAGTAGGGCAGGGTGGGGGTGGGCAAAGAACAATGAGAAGAACTTGGGGTCTTTGGAACTGGGCCCAAGGAAAAGACTGCAATGAAGTATATCCAGCGGTCTGACCCTCTCTCCCATGGAAGATGTCCTCCCACATCCTCATCCACTGACCACCAGGCCTGATGTGGCCCAATCCCACCGTCCTAGCACAGGTGGCCACAGCAAACACTACTGAGAAAGCAAATAAGGAAAACCCCAAACCTGTACTTTGTGAGAAGCAAATGACTGACAGTCCCTTGCAGAGACTAAGGTGGTTATTCCCAGCTTTTTAAAAATTATATTTATTTTCTAATCTTTGAAAACCTTAAACAGACCCCACTCACTGGAGAAATGCACACATGCACAAGATTTTTCATGTAAGTTCCAAGGCCTCCCAGTTTAAACATCTTTCTAATCTTATAAATGAGGCCTTCTCAGGCAAATACTTAACTGTTTTCCCCATAAAAATTTCTCTAGAAACTATATAATAAGTCTTTCTTCTCTTCAATTACCAGATAATGGAATTTATATTTGTAAGAAAAAATTAAAAAATTGATGTTTTCTGAAAGCTTCCAGGTGATTAAGTAACAAACATAGTCTCATCTAAGAGGCAAAAAAAATTGAACACTAAGGAACAGAACACTCTTTTTCTCAGTAATAAGGATTATACTTGAATATAATAGTGTATAAATGTTACCTGATCTTCCTAACACATGATTATTTCACCATTTTTTCCTATATTTAGGAGAAATAACTTTCTTAAAATTTATGGACAAAAAATATTCTGAATCTATCATCCTATGAACAGTCATCTGCCCAAGGACAGGATTCAAAAGGAAAGTCTACAAGTGCACTGAATATGTGAGTGAATCCAAATGCAAAGCAGTCTTTCAAGAAACAATATGACGACAGCAGGACCTAAAATTGCTATTGTCTACTAAAGTATTTAATTTCTGAGAAACCCTTCTATCTCAAATCCAAGAATTCCACAAAATATTACCAATAAAAGTTCTTAGTTTCATTGAAAAGTCTGTGATATTGTTAAGCAAATATTCTAGAAAGCTATACTGTAGGAAATAATTACTTTGAGAATTATGCTTGTTTGTGATACTAATCGACAAAGCAGTAAATCAGCAACAGCACTGTACCTTAAAGAAATATTTTTGCTATTTTTAACCCAAAGTCAATTTGACTTGGCAGGTGGTGGAGGGTTTCTCAGATATAATGGCAACGATAACAATAATAGTGATAACACCAACAGCTGCACTTAATTTGCGTTTAGAACACTGCCTCACACTCAGTATGTACTTTACTTGAATTAACTCCTTTCAGTTTCACAACTAACTTACGAAGTCCTAGAATCAGGACTATTTTACAGATGTGTAGGAGTGGTTTGGTATCCTCCTGCTCGTGGGCACATAGCCATTTAAGTGACAGAGCCAGGATTGAAACTCAAGCAATCCAACTCCTGCTGACTGCAGAAGGCAGTCCTGTTTCTCTCCAGGGGGGGAAAGACGCTCAAAGTGTACGTGCTAGAAATACAGCTGCGTCATCTGTAGCACTCGGAGTCCTATCAGAGTCCCCATGTCCCCAAAGCTCTCGGAATGCTGCTTCATCAGAGCTCTGTATCCATCCCAGTGAAAAGCCTACACCTAAGAACCCTCTAACCACCTCCAATGGCAGGACTGTGGTTCAAAGGGGTTTCTTTGAGGTGAAAATGAGGCTAACCTTCCTGAGCTGCTACAGGGCCAACACGTGCTGTTCCCTCAGTCTGTACTTAATTTTTCTAAGAGGTGGTAGGAAGGGAACTGCCATAATAAGTCACCAACTTGCAATAGTGGAGATATTCTGGAAAATAGTTTCCTATGTCCCCGTTAACTGGACAAACGTGCTTAATTTCCAGAATTGAGTTTTCTACCCAAAAACTTCCTTTCCTGGTGTTTGCCCAAATGAATGCTTTATATACGATTTATGTTTTAAAAAAACAGACAAGAGGGGTGCCTGGGTGGCTCATTTGGTTAAGCGTCCAATTTCAGCTTAGGTCATTATCTCACAGTCAGTGAGTTCAAGCCCTGTGTTGGGCTCTGTGCTGACAGCTCAGAGCCCAGAGCCTGCTTCGGATTCTGTGACTCCTTCTCTCTCTGCCCCTCTGCCTCTCATGCTCTCTCTCTCAAAAATAAATAAACGTTAAAAAAACACTAACAACAACAACAAAAAAAAACAGACAAGAAAGTCAATGTTAGCTGGATGTGACCCTAGGAATCACCTACTTGAGCCCCCCTCTCTCCCAACACATGTAGAGACTGGAATTAAATTTTCAAAGAAAAAGATGCTAGTTAGTGACAGCGGTGGGACTAGAATAAGCCCTTGACTCTTGGTCCAGACCATTCATAATAGTGTGCTCTTTCTAGGCATGACCATGAAATCTGCTCAAAGCTCAGTGGTATGGAAACAAAAGAGTACCATAAATGTTATCAGATATTATCTCTGCAGACAGTACTTACAGTTGCAATTCAACATTATAAATTGAAGTGTTAACTTTCAAAAGTACAACTGCTTATTTCAGGAACGGGAAAAGCACTTCTAAAAGCCAAAATATAACCAAAGTAGAATCAACATGCAATTTTGTAACTTTTAAATAGTCCTGAAAAATCTTACAACTATTTCCAGTGCATAACAGAAAATAGCAATAAGAAGGATAAGTACTCCTTTCCAACTATTCTAAAACCTTTGATACTAAAGCAATAATAAGAAACAGATACAAAAACTGTACATAATTTGGCTGACCCTAAGAGTCTTGTCACCAATTAAGTTGCTTTCACTCTGAGAGAAGTTTCGCCTAAAACAAAAATACCATCTGTTTTACCTAAAACATTAAGATGTTCTATTTTCTTGTCATTTCAGAAATCACATCTGTAGCCATTTTCTGAAAAGACAGCATAAGACATTAGATTTATGGGTGACTGCATAAGGAATGATGTTCAATCAAAATGTAATTTTCATCTACTGGGAGAAAATTTCATTTCTCCAATAACTGTAACGCTGTAACTTTGGAGGAACACATACTACATAAACAGGCTGATTTTCACAAATAAAAAGACCTTAAAAGTTAATGCAGTAAAATAAAGTTGTTTTGTTACTAAAGACAGACAAGGCAAATACGTTTATATTCACTGCGTATGTCTTTGTCGACAACTGAAATCTATCTTGTGTGAGGTTTGTAGGTGAAAAGAAAAAAACAACAACAACTTATTATTGGTGCTAGTGAGCCACCATATAAGAGGTAAAAATATGAAAAGAACAAAACACAAGCCACTTTTACTTTCAAAACACTTTTAGACACAATATTGGTCCTGGGAAAGACATTCTACTCTACAATCCAATGAACCAATTGAAGATACACAAACACTGGAAAAAACATCACTCACAGTGAAGGCAAACACAATGTCACAAGGGATAAAGAACACATGAAGAAAAACACACAAGCCATCCAACTACCTATGATACTTTGAGTATATATTAAGCACCTACAAAAAACCCTAAAACCCAGGTATGTTTTACTTTGAAAGGTAGCCTAATTACACATACAATTTTCTTGCCTAAAATAAAATAAAATAATGCTGCTCTCCAAATAAGGATGAAATAAATAAGTCCAAAGGCTCTATTTAAAATTTTTCTTTTACCACAAAGTTGTGAAGTGTTCTGAAGTCCAAGATGGGCTTGAAGCCCTTCCTGACTTTTTCAGGATCAGGATACTTTCACTAAAATCCTTTTCCTTGTTCCTCTTGTAGTGCACGCTTTATTAATCTGCATTTAGAAGGAAAAAAAATCTTGTTCAGAAGAACAGAAGACTTTGAAATATGCCATATTACTTCAGACTTCAGTCTTTCCTGTGAACTGCTTTGAGTTAATTAGCTGTATCTTAGTAATTTCAGGAGACAGGATGGACATGGAGAGAAAAGAAGAGAGAGAACAGAAGACTAAATGTGCAAGAAATCAGAAAAACAAACTACGGACTCTCTCTAGTAGAATTATCACCTCTCCCCACCTGAATACACATCACTTTTAAAAGTCACTCACATTCCAGATATTTAATTTACTTTATCACTTCCATAGTGCATTCTATAACTCCAACAGGGGGAAAAACTTTGGCACTACAGCAGTAACAGAACAGAATCCCTCAATGATTTGCATTATCCAGCAGATACACCAAAACTAATGCCAGCTTTTCTTTGGCACTGTCTCATCTCCTTTCCAAAATTTTTCTTCGGTTCCACAAAGTAATGTATTTCCAACTACCTTAACTGGAAATTTTTATAATCCTTCCTAGATTGTAGGTGGTAATCCCCAGGGTAACTCTGCCTTTACACTGTAAGGCAAATCTCACCATAATCCAACATGTATAGAGCACATATTTTTCCTCTCCATCGTCTGCGCTTTCCTGATTATGATCTCTGATGGGGTAATTGCAAGATGTTGGAAGCAACAAACAAAATCGCTTTAATTTCATTAGACAAACCATGCAACTAAAACACCTTGTATAAACTTAATTCACTGTATAATAATTTGACAATAAACTAGAACCACACAGCTAGTTAAGAAAGTTTGATTTAAAGAATAAACAATAAAAAAGCAATTAAAACACAGACTAACCAGGCAATTTAGCAGGTGTTCACTCAACACATAACTACTTTGCCATTGCTTTTCAAGAAATAAAACTTAAAACTATCATTTCAAATGCAGTCTGTTCAACCACTTCCACAGATAAAATCTAAAGCTAATAAAATCTAAAATAATTTTGTACCTAGGAATAAAATCACAGTAGACTAATTATAACAGCCCGGGAAGGAAGATTCTTTTCAAGTTCACATAAAATTGATGAAAAGAATGATTTAAGATACCATGCCCTGAAAGCAGTAAGAAGACAAATTCCATCCACATTGTAAATCATTTAGAAATCACTATGTGAGAATGATAGCAGGCTACTGATAAACATTTCTTCAAACTTCTAAATGGCAACAAAAATGTATATAATTAATTGACAGTTACAGTATTTAAAGTTGCCTATTACAAACTTTAAACTGCCTAATGCAAGACGTGTAAAAGGTATTATTTCAGGAGGTGCAAGAAAGCATTAAGAATTTATTTTTTAATTCTGATAATGAGGAAGCCTAAAGCATAGTCAAGAAGCTAGAGCACTAGCAGACAAATAGAGTCAAGGCAAGGACTCTTACAAAGAAGAAAAGTCAACACTTACATACCTCTGTGCTTACAGAATGTGATACCATGGGCGAAGAGTCAGCACTACTTGACTTGAAAAAATTTCTTAAGAAACAGACATTTTTCAATTTTTGGAAGGGATGGGAAGCAGAACAAAGAAGAAAAGTTGAGGCACTCAAGCACGATGCTAATTACAATCTGATGTGAGAGAGTTCTGGTACTTTCTGCTGTACTGTGTCTTTATTAGGCAATTTGCTAATTATTTTAACTAATTACTTAATAATTCCTCCAAACCATTGCTGTGTAAATCTATAATCTCTATCTTCAAAATCTAAAAAACTCTGAAAATCAAGTTTTTCAAAATTCTTTTGGTGGCAAAACCTATTCCACTTGATCTTAATATTCAGAAATTTTAAGTTATTTGATAAGCCCTGTCCCAGACCAAAATATTATTTATGCAATATGCCATATATTCATATTAAGTTCCTAAAATTTTAAAAATTCTGAATTCACAAAGATTTCAGGTAAAGGACTGAGGATTTTATTTAGAGGTAGGCTATACAGCAGTCCAAGTCATAGACTACTTACAGCAGACATCCTATCTGTGTAGGTTCTGAGCCAAAAGAAAACAAAACAAAAAAACCCACCCAAAACCAAAACCAAACAAAAACCAACAGGAAATGAAAGAAGGAAAACATGAACACATCCCAGCACAGTGTTACACAAGGCAAGAACACAAAATAAATCTGTCATCGAATGACTATCTGAACTAGGGAATAAGTATATTTTAACATGGTCCTAAATAGATCACTAAGAAACAGTGAACATTTAAGAATACTGTGTTTTCTTCATATGTGAACACCCCTAATCCCAATAGAACATATGTGCTCTTACTTTCTTCCAATTCTTTATTTTGCAGTATCTAATTAAGTTTTGGTTTTGGAATAAATGGGAAACCTGTTTCTTAATAATTGTGTGGGATATGATTTTTCTACCTAACTGGTAGAAGAGTCTTGAGAACAAGTTTTTTTTTTTTTTTTTAATTTTTTTTTTCAACGTTTATTTATTTTTGGGACAGAGAGAGACAGAGCATGAACGGGGGAGGGGCAGAGAGAGAGGGAGACACAGAATCGGAAACAGGCTCCAGGCTCTGAGCCATCAGCCCAGAGCCCGACGCGGGGCTTGAACTCACGGACCGCGAGATCGTGACCTGGCTGAAGTCGGACGCTTAACCGACTGCGCCACCCAGGCGCCCCGAGAACAAATTTTTAAGAAGCTTCTAGCACCCAGGACTGATTTATTCAGTGCAGATCTGTTTCTACAGTGTACACAACACAACTCTAGTCTGAGTTGACGAGGACAAGGAAGAGTAGTCAATGATCAGAAAACACAGTAGCTAGCCTGGGGTCTAGAAAACGAACCTAATGAGTAGATCATGCTAGCTGCCTACCCACAAGCTGTTTTCATATTTTCTTTTACTGAGGATGACAATAACTTTAACTTACAAAAAAAAAAAAAAAAAAAAAAAAGCCCTTGATTCCCCATACTTGAGGTGGCCACATAACACAGTCCTGGCCAATGAAATGCAACTAGAATTCACAAAGTGGAGCTTCCCAGAAAATTATTGTATCTTCACTTTAATAAAAGTCAGCAGACTCAAGTGACATAACTTTCATCCTCTGCTCCTCCTCCTGCTCCTAGCTGGAACACAATGCTACGTCTGGAGAAGCAGGCACAACCCTGAGACCATGAGAACAACTGCCACAGGCTGAGGCAGGGCTGAAAGGTAAAAGGGGCCCAGTCCTTTAATGACCTCAGGGAACACATCACAAGTCCTGAACTACCTACTTTGAAACTCATACCTAAGAAAAATAAACTGCTTTCTTGTGAAGCCAATGTAGTAAGGTTTTCGTTATCTGCAGTTGAATACAATCTGAAGAGAAACACTATACCCACAAGAAACGATGCTGAAGTACCAAGAACTCATATTCATCTTAAGAGAAGATAGCACTGAATGCAAGATGATTCTTCTAATGCAAAAAATTTCCCATAAAGATTGATCACTATAGACATACTTTTCCTTAGAGGGCTGCTTAATTTTAAATCTGTCCTTAACTGCCTATCAAATACTACACATAACTTCTCATAATTGCTACCTTCTCTACCTGAATTTTTAGTTACCAATTCAGCAAACACCTCCACCATATGAAGCACTTCTTCCTCATTTCATTCAACCATTTGTAACGTCTTCAATTCAAGCAAGTCTTCTTCATTTTCTCCATGGAAGTTGAAAGGCAGATTTCATAAAAACTTAAGCTCAAACCTCAGAATTTACCAAACCTATGCTCTCTTTAATTTAATACAAAAAGATATGCTAATGTAGGCATTATTTTAAACTTCATATAGAATTTTATGAACATAAGAGTATTTGACCAATCCCTTCTGGTTATTGATGAACATTTAAGTATTTTAAACATTTAAAGTACTTGTTTGGATGATAAAGCTGAGAGACATATTTTGCCCACAGTTCTCTTCACCTCTATATAGGATTATTTCTGCAGGATACATTTCTTCCAGTGCAATGCCTAATTTGAATGCACCTGGCACATATTACTAGGTTACCTTCCAGAAAGATTGCCAGGTGTCATGTTAGGATGGTGAGCAAAATCCAACCTATGCCTTAATGGGATTTATAGCAAGTTCCTTCAGCAGAATATTACATAGGTGCTAAGTTGGACAACAGTGGTTAAACACATAGTCACATGGGAGCATGTAAGAGTGCCACCTAGTCTAACTCAAGGGTATCAGAAAAAGGTTCCAGGAATGTAACATCTAAATGGAGTTCTAAAAAGATAATCAGGAATTTGTGTGTGTGTGTGTGTGTGTGTGTGTGTGTGTGTGTGTGTGTACGTGCGTGTGTGTATATGACTGGGGATGTGGTGGGAAGGGTTTTTGTTTTGTTTTGTTTCTAGGCAGCAATAGTCTAGAAGTAAGAGAACACAGTATGTCAAGAGAATTGATAGTTGAAGGGCTGAAGCACATAGTGCAGGCCGAGGTGATGTGAAAGATGACGCGAGACACCAAATGCAGACACATGATTCAAGTTAAAGAGTCTGTGAGTTTATCCTTAAGGCAATGGAGAAAAGAAGAGTTTTGAACAGAGAAGTTAGAACATCATTGCTAGTATCTGTTATAGGCCTACGAAGTACTACATTCTATACTATTAAGTTCATATAGGTAAACTTATTTAATTCCTCCAACAAATGTAGGAGGGAGGGACACCCACCACTGAGGTGTCACCATCATCGAGGGGAGAGACATTAACAACCTAAAATAGGGTACTGGCACTGAAGATAAGGAGAAGTGGACAAAACTGCAATACATTTAGAAAGCAGAATGAAAAGAGACAAAGATGACCAGGGCAATCCTGAAATTTATTATCCAAATGAATATACCTTTGAGAATCAAAGGGGACCACTAATGAAAAACTGAATACACGCTCACTCTAAAATTGAGGCCCAAGTTGAGGTGCCTGGGTGGCTCATTTGGTTGAACGTATGACTTCCGCTTAGGTCATGATCTCACAGTTCGTGAGTTCGAGCCCCACATCGGGCTCTGTGCTGACAGCTTCGAATTCTGTGTCTCCCTCTCTCTGCCCCTCCCCACTCATGCTCCGTCTCTCTCTCTCTCCTTCAAAAATAAATAAAAACATTAAAAAAAAATTAAATTGAGGCCCAAATAAGTGGAGGACAAAGCTGACATTTTATTGAAGTGCTTGGGTATGGGTATGAGTAGAGACTAGGAGTTCTGTTTTAGAGAACACTGAGATGGAGGTACAAGTGAGCCATCTCAATGGAGCTATCCACCTGGCCCGTGGGCAGAACTCCAGAGACTTTTCTCAATAGAGATATACATGTGGTGAGTCAACAGTACGCTGACAATAAATGAAGGCAATGGAGTAGGAAATACTACTCTTACCAGGAGCTTTTATCTTTTAAATCTTCCTGAGGCAAAACAATTATTTATTTAAGATCTCTTATATGCTCTTGACTCTCCACCTCTTTCAGATGTTAACATAATCTCAAGCTACACATCTGTATTCCTGTAGATTTTTCTAGGGTACACATTTACCTTCAGTTTCGGTAACCAAATTTACAACAATGATTTGGATTCATGACATCTCCTTACTTCCAGTGCCTTCTTACTTTTGATTCACACAGTAGTCAGCTGAGTTGACTTTATCCAGAAAATTTTTAAAGAGTACCTGTGGTACATTTTTATAGGTGTTTTCATATTTGAAAATGTCTTTTTTTGTTGCCTTCACATACGAAAGAGAACTGTGAGTATAAAATGATTTCAAACCTCCACAGACTTGTCATTACCGAGAAGAAACCTAAGTCAGTCTAGCTTTTGTTCCATATTATACATGATCTGTCTTTTTGCTTGGGTACTTTTACAATATGTCCTTTTCCTTTTAATTGAACTAAGTTAGCAAGACACACCAGGGGTGACTCTCTTTTCATTTGTATTACCCAGAACTTCACCCTTTTCATCTATAAAGCAAGACCTTCTTGGCTCAGAAAACTTTTCATCAATTGTATCTTTGATCGTTGCCTCTGCTCCATTTTTTTCCCGAAGAAAATCACTAAGTCTTTTGTTAAAATCTTGCCTTCCATGCCTATCATCTTCTGTCCTGTTGTTTCCACTTGTCTTCCTTGGCGCTGCATTCTGGCAAAGCGTCTCATGGGTTTTTTCTGTCATATCACTGGACACGCTTGCACAATGTCAGCCTCACTCTTCAGTACGAATAATGAAGATGCTCTCTCATCGCACCCCCACCAATAACCTTTCCTTTTGTGGCTCCCCCATGCCGGCTCGCCATCTTTTTATTTCAGCTCTCCGCGTTCTGTTTCAGGCTTCTTAGAGATCATGACTCAAACTTTTTGAGAACACCAAAGAGGTCTTTGTGAAATGTTTTCCTAGTCTCTGTTACAAATCATTTTAAAAGGCAAATTGTTCTCCCAAGTCTTCTTGTACCCCTACTTTTTGTCATTCTGTAGGGCCTTTGCACAGGTTTCCTATGGTAACTTTCCATTTACTTCCCTACCCTCTCAGAAGTAGACATCTACCCAGACTCTGTGTATGCTAAAGGTACCCTTGGTCTTTATTCTGGGATTGGCTGAACTCCCTCTCTTATTCCAGAATTAGTTTTTTTTTTTTTTTTTTGACAAGTATTTGTTGAGCACCTATAATGTGCCAAGTATTTGCCAGGGGATTCAAAAGCAAGTAAGTTCCCTGCCACCATAGAGTTAATATTTTAGCAAGAGAGATGGACAGCAAGAAAGAAATAAAATAACCAGTTTGTTAATAACGCTTGAAGGAGGTAAAGAAAATGCAGTGATGGAGAACACTGAATAAGTTTTACCATATATATAATACATATATAAATAATATAATATACATATAATAACATAAATTATAAAATAAGGAATAGAAGTCCAGATGCATAGAGGTAGCCTGAATGCAGAAGGTCCAAAAGGCCAATCAATCAAGGTGGCTATGGCTGTAGTATTCATTCTTTTATGCCAGCTCTGGTGAACAAATGGAGAGGTTCTTTCTTCAGCAAAGAATATCACAGTATCTTTCTGGCCTGTGCCACTGTCAGTAGCAATTTCCATAAATGGGTACTTTCCTAGGTCAGTGCTCTACCATCAGTTCCCCATTTGTTTCTGCCTATTTTATTTCTGTCAGATTGAGTCTCCAAATTGGTTGTAAAATACAGACACAATGGAAGCCCCCTTATTGTGATTAAGGCTGGCAATAGATCTGTTAATTGAAAGAGATAAAATTGACTTGAAAGTCAAAGGTAAAGTAGGACATTTTAAAGTTATACATATATGACTCAATAACTCATATTCATGTATGTTTTACATATATATAATTTCCTAATCTACTGATACAACAGCAAAGCTACTTTGACTATGGGACCACTAATTCCTGGATCGTACCTACTACATAATGATCATGTGATTGATCATGTATGGTTTCCAGCTTAGGTTTTTATAAAGTAGACCAAGAACTTCAACATTTAAAAAAAAATATTAGGCAACAGGAGTACAGACTGCTTCTCCATCTTTATGATTTTCTTCCCAAATATTTTATAGGCATCTCACCGATCAGCGACTTACCTTTGTTGAAAATCTCCAACTTCATGTATAAAAGCAAACTTTTTGTATAATTCATCAGTTTAATAAAAAGTAATCAAATCATGCAAGAAAAGTAACAAGATCAACTGATCTGGGAATAAATAATCGATTCGTGATAATCATACAACTCAACTGAACTACAGAGGGAGAGAATTATACTTGTTTCCCTAGCTAGCAGCTTATTGATGACAAGGTCAAGGTACGATGGGCACCAAAAAGGAATGGAAAGAATCAACTGATCTAGTTGGCTAATTAAATGGAGACTGGTTAACAGAAATCTTAGGCAGAGAGAATGAAAATAATAGCTACCTATCTCCTTAACAGCCTCAAAAAACAGCACTGTCCCTGTATTAAAATATTAGTCCTCTTGTCTGGTTGGTAAAATACCAGAATTTCAAAGCTGTGGGAGTAGACATTATAAAAAGGAAAAGGAATCAATCCCCATATCTGCTTCTAGAGACCTGCAATGTTGCTTTTATTTCTAACTGTTCACCACTGGTCAGTGAATAATTGCATTTTTCAGTCTAGTCGATCAACTTTATAGTTTGTGGATATCTTAAATTGTGGCAATAGGTTGACCGTCAAGCCAAGGTTTGGTGTTCCTCTGATTGTTCATCATCATCTTTGTTTTCATGAGTTTCAACAGGAAATTGAGAGAGTCAGTCTCAGGGTCCCTAATCAGCCATCACATAAAATGAAAGTGTCAACTTTTTTGTTTTTTAATATAATAGGTGTTATTCATCTAAGTCAATGTAAGGTTGAAACAGTATTTCAGGAATTAATAACTCATCATGTCTGGTATCATAAAAAAATAGAAATGTTAAGAGTAGTAAGACAATCATGGGAAAAGGTAGAGTCTTTTCTCCTTGTCCCTCCCCCAAAGACCTTTATATTTCCCTGGGTGCGGTGGGGGGGAAATACCAGGCAACATACAAGCTGGCAGATGATTGATTTGGAATGGCAAACACCAAAAAACAGTACTTGATGTTGGTATCCACACACGATTGCTCTAAAATAAGTTCTAACATAAAATTAACTAATATATCTGTTGAAGCTATCTCCAACTCCCTAAGAAACTTTCAGTTACTTCAAGTAATATACTATATTCTACTGAAGTCTTTTCCATATAACATCCTTTCTAAAAATATCCCAGATTACACACAGCCTGAAATGTATTTCTGGATAATTGGAGAACTGGTCAATCTGTATCTTGAAGAAGTCAAAATTAATAAAATATAATTCAGATGCAACAGATGAAAATACACAAACCTTTCACAAGCAATTAATACTTAAACAGAAAAGCAACTCAGAAGAGAGTTTAGGAACTCATCCTTCAAATCCATTAGTGAGTATTAATTCTTAAACAGACTAGACTATTAATACCCACAAAGACCTACACTAGACTAGAACAGCTCAGTTTTTTATTTTTGAGATTCTCCACTGCTGTCAGTTAACAATTCCCCCATTAAAAGAAAATTCTAAAGGAGCTTTAAAAGAAAAGGACATTTCAGCTACTCTCATACTAATAGAACCTGCAAAAGGTCCAGAGTGTCAAATCCTAGTCAAATCATGTATTCTATTATTACCTTGAATTCCCTTAGGATAATATTAAAATGCAGCCCGCAATTTTCAAGAATGGAAATCCTCAATCTTCCTGACTTTGTACATTTTCTTGCTAACTAAGGTGAAGGTATTTCTGTACTAGTTTTCTAGTACATGACAAGATTTGAGCTCTCACTATTACAATCCACGAGCAACAAGCACAGTTCTTACACTAGGTATCACTGTTAATCTCCCCCAAGAAAAGCCATGAGGCACAAGTCAAGTTCCATCTTGACGTTCATGGCTCTCTCAACAGACTCCAGGTGTTCATATTAAAACCACTCTGGTTCAAGTCATGGAATCTCAGTTCAGTTCTGTACAAATGTTTCTACCAGGTCTGTATTATAATAGATAACACTGACGGAATCTGAGCAGTTAGAATTCTATCTCTCCTTTTCTTCACTTAAAACTTAAGCTGAAACAACTGTTAGGGATATCAGATACTTTTCTTAGATACTTTCTGAGTGTGACTTGGTATAAAAATACATTGATGACATGGTAACCGATGAGAAAATGATTTCAAGTCTTGAACCTCATTACACTATAGGTAATTATTGTGAGAAGAACTATTTGTGATAACATCAAAAACACAAAATGTGGGATCAGGCAAATCCTCTTTGTCAACAACAACAGAAAGTCTTATGTGTAAAAATTGATCTGATCAAGTCAACTCATTCAGTATCTTTTGAACCCACTCAGTGCAAAGAGCCTCGAAGAATGCAATCTCAACAGAGTTAATTCTGTAAGAATACAATGATGCTGAGATGCAAGCTAAAATTTTTCAGGTCTCATGGTATGAAACTCTAAAATCTCAAGTGAGCAGTTGTCCAAATGTTGAGCAAATTCAAAGCTCTTCCTAACTGTTGTTTATTTTTGCTTGCAGAAGTAGTGTATTTGGAAACCCTCTGGCATCCAGACTCCAAATATTAGATGAAAGAACTATTTAGGGAAAATATATGCCAGGATACCACATTTTCACATACAATGTGAGCCATGTCATATGCACATCTGGTGTCTAAAGTTCAATATTCTCTTCAATCAATAATTAATTGCATTTCAACAAGTCTTTATTCAATTCTTGCTATGTTGAGTAAACTTCCGAAGGTATGTTGGGGGAAATAAATAAAAGAAATAGTTCCTATCATCAAGGAGTTTACAATCTAGCAGACTTAACCTCAAATAATTATACTGACAGAAATAAGACAAAATCCATTCACAGCTATATGAGTAAGTCATTTTGGACCTGATTTAGATGACCATTTAGGGCCCCTGTCATAATGGGATGACACTTTGGGCATCTAGAGGGGAGGGGGAATACTGTACATATGGTAGGTATGTGCACTGGAGTGGCCAGTGGGTAAACTGTAGTAGACAGACTTCAAGATGACTGCCATCATTCCTCTGCTTCCTATATATGCTCCTCACATCATGTAATGGAGAAGAATTTCCTCCCCTTGAATCTCGACTGACCTTATTGACTTGCTTGACTAAGAATGTAGTGGGAAGGACCTCCTAGGACTTCTGAGGCTAAGTCCTAGAAGCCTTGCTGCTTTCACTCAGGTGACTTTCTCAGGGTTCTGCTGTGGGTTGATTCCTGTGACAACTACATGCAATAAATTAGAGGCAGAGAGAAACTGATAACAAAAGAGCAGGAAGGCATTGCAGTGGTTCAAGTAAAACGTAAAAAAAAAAAAAAGTGGCTTGAAACCGAAAAGTAACAGGAAGGCGGGAGATGATGGATGTCAGAGATGAGTAGAGGGGAAAATCCAAAAGACTCTCCAGTCCCTGACACTTAAAGAGCAAGAAAAGGTAGAAGTCAAAGTGGGTTCTGGGGTTTTAGAACCTAGACAACCAAAAAGAGAAGGATACTATTAATAAAGATTGTGATCCAAAAGGAAGTATGCATGGAGAAAACCAGAGGAAATTAAATTAGAAGTGCTGGGCAGCCATCCAGGGAGAACCATTCAACAAGCAAATGGCAATGGGGGTATCAAGTGCCTTTTGTGGGATTAAGTGTTTTTTATATCTGGTAGTCTGAAGTCACCCAAGTCCAAAGCACTGACTTCTTTTGTATCTCCACATGCTTGATGGTTTCTTTTAAAATTAAGCCCTTTTTTTTTCGGGCCAAAAGAGACATAAGATCCCTTACCAATAAGTGCCTGGCTTAAAATTAATAGTACTTAATGGTAAATTATAATTGATTTGAATAAATTATTCTCAAACTAAAAAAATTTTCTACTTGAAAAATTAAATTTGCAGATTTACAGAAGTTATCTCAATGTAATTTTAGTTGTATACTTGGTGGCATTTCAAATAATCCACTTTAAAAAAAAAAATTCCTTTATACACTGTCAAAACACACAACTTGCTGGCCTGAGCTATGGCAACATTTGTTTCCATCCTGCCTGAAGGACCAAATGCCAAAACAAGACTGAAATCCCTGCATGTCTCAAAAGTTTACCTTCCATCCTGTATGTCCTCTGCACTCCTAATCCTCTAAATCTTTGTATTAAAGCTTTTTACAATTGTTTCCTTAGGCAATTTTATGTGTGCAGAGAGAAAAAGAAACATCTCTGTGCGTTTAAGGATTATTTAAGGCTAGAAAATTTATGACTTGTTCAGGGTGCCCTAACTTTTAACTCTTGTTGTACCTGCTTTCCACACAGACTACAAATGCATACACTACAATAGCTTACGTAACCTTGTGGACTCAAGCAGGTACATGGACATCTATTACATCACTGTGAGCAGATTATGGACTACTTTTTAAACACTCACAAACTAAAGTACGTTAAGTTACATAGCTATAACTAATGTTGCCAACAACATGATCAAATTCATTTACATGTGTTACCGAAACTATGGGTTTAGAAACTATGGGTTTCTCATCCTTTTTACATCATAATTCCTTGAAGACTCTTTTGAGACATTTTTTGCTACTCATCCCCCTCATACAATTTTAATATAACACTTAAATGTATGTCTGTTATGCACTGTTACATACCATTTTTATGCTATTTTTATATATTTAAAAAAATAGTACTTTTTTTTTTCAAACTCTAAGACGATTTTTACCCTCCTAAGAAGGACGTCTCCCTCACTGAGAATGCATGTTTTAGTTAGATTAGTAATTTGTTACTTAAATAAGAACTATGCTTATAATAAAAATAATGCTAAGCCTTAGATGATTATGTAAGATTCATGAAGAATATGAGAAAAATGTGTGACCATACTTCTGAAACTTCTAACTCAAAGACTGAGAAGTGCAAACATTTATTTCACTTTCAGTAACTGCTAAATAAAGCTATCAAACTCTTCCATTTTAAAGGTTACCATCATTCCTCATTCTTCAGTGATATTACTGAGAGTGACTCAGTATTTGTGGCTAACAAGTAAAATATAGATTTTAAAACCAGAAGAGTAAGTAGTTCTATTCATGAGGTCCTCAAGTACAAAAGAGATAAAAGTAAGAATTCGACAATTGTTAAGTGCCCCAATTCACCTAACCACAGAAATAGTAGTAGCACTGACGTTTGATAGAAAAGAACTGTGAAGAAGTAATATTAAGATGAAGAACACTGTTTAAATACAAACTGTTTTAAAGGAAATATTAAAAAGTGACAATTTTACTAATAGTCTCAAAAATTCTATTAGATCTCCTCAATATCAGAGCCAAAAAACAGATTCCTTAGTTAATACACCTGTATCTCCTTTCTTCCTCCAGCATAAGTAGGACTAAATATCACTGCTAGTTAAAGCAAGGACAGTAGAGGAAAAAGAGAAGCCACAGGGTTTCTCACTCACTGTGGCTCCATCCCACACACCCTTCCATGCACCCAAAGGAAGACGAATGGGGTGCAGAAGGGGCATGAATTGCTTACAGCAAGCATAACATATTTTTATGGTAGCAGAAACAAAGATCTTTCCCCACCAAAATACAAAAAGGAGGAAAAGTTAAGAGAATTAGGCCTAAAGCCAAAGAGATTTATGGATACCACAATCTATTAGGGGCACAATATTTAAGAAATAGCCATGTAACCCCAAATATTTACTTATTTTAAGACAAAGAAAACATTTAGTAGTTGCAGTATCATTACTCTTTCATGATCTGACAATCTGAAAGCTTTTAAGACTGCAACAAGACTTTCTTTAAAAAAAAAAATGTTTTTATTAAAAAAATTTAACATTTATTTATTATTGAGAGACAGAGAGAGACAGAGCATAAGCAGGGAAGAGGCAGAGAGAAGAGGAAACACGGATTCCAAAGCAGGCTTCAGGCTCCGAGCTGTCAGCACAGAGCCTGATACGGGGCTCAAACTCACAAACTATGAGATCATGACCTGAGCCAAAGTCGGACGCCCAACCAACTGAGCCACCCAGGTGCCCCCCCCTCAAATTTTTTTTTAATGTTTATTTATTTTTTTTAGAGAGAGAGAGACAGCAGAGGAGGGAGGGGCAGAGAGAGACAGGGAGACATAGAATATGAAGGAGGCTCCAGGCTCTGAGCTGTCAGCACACAGCCTGACGTGGGACTTGAATTCATGAACCAGGTGATCATGACCTGAGCCAAAGTCAGATGCTTAACCATTGAGCCACCCAGAAGTCCCCCTGCTTTTTTTTTTTTTTAATTTTTTTTTTTTTAAT
This sequence comes from Acinonyx jubatus, assembly GCF_027475565.1. Taxonomy (NCBI): domain Eukaryota; kingdom Metazoa; phylum Chordata; class Mammalia; order Carnivora; family Felidae; genus Acinonyx; species Acinonyx jubatus. Next base: position 167,447,760 of record NC_069380.1, on the reverse strand, counting down.
GTTTATTTTGAGAGAGAAACAGAGTGGGAGCAGGGGAGAGACAGAGAGAGAGGGAGACACAAAATCTGAAGGGACTTTCAAGTTAAGATATAAACTATCTGTTCCAGTTAATCCCTTCTTTTTCTGGCCAAAAAAAAGAAATATAGGATTTCTTTGCCATTACTTCAGTGATACTTTACTGTAACTAAAAAATACTTATCTTCTTGTTCTAAGGTATGAACTGTGTATGTTTTAAGTCTCTACTTCTTGAAGAAATTTAGCCAACTAAGGCTTTATTCTATGCTTAACCAAAATGTCAACTTTATTACAGCAATTGTGTATTTTCTATAATACTATTATTCCATTTATTTTTAAATAATCTCAATAAAGAATATCTAGCTAAAATTATGAATTATCCTTTACAATTATTCTTTGACCCTACAATTTTTAAATACTAAATTTCTTGGATAGTAAAAAGTTATATAACATAAGAATACACTGTGAATCTGGGTATTGTGGGTACTGATCTATTGATATTTGGTTATTAAAAACAGATGACTTGGTTAAATAATTACCAATAAAAACACAAAACATTTCTTTCTAAATGAGAGGTAGCCACCAATTATTCACTCCATTTTTAGGTCACCGGAGCACCCTTCCCAATTACCTTAACATAAACCCACAATGCTAAAATGAGACAGTCTGACCAGCACAATGACAAATAACTAGTAAACAGTTTGCAGTAAAATCCTTAATAATTAAGTTTCTTCCTTCATTTTAAAAACAGGATCAGGGATTAATGAAAATAAGGTAAGTAAAACAATGAGTTAAGAAAGAACATAACCATAAATTGTATTTACCATTTCATCCCAAATATCTGTAAAAAATACTGTTATAATAGTTCATTCAGCAATCAATGTACCAAGCACTGTGTTAGCTATTAACACCGAACATGACAGCCCTGGGAGAAAATTCATTTTTTCAGACAACTTTGTACAATTAATAAATTGATTAAATAAAATACTTCCTCAAAATATATACTGGCTGGAGCAAAAAATGTTGAAAAGCAAGAATGTCAAGTCAGAACCGCAGCAAAAGTTTGTGAGAAATTATGTATTTACCTTGGATCTGCACTCAGCGTTATTACAGTTTTTTGTGGTAGAGAACTTTGTGAGCTTTGTTTCAAATCCTATAAAAATAAGCAAAAATTTTTTTAATTTTAAAACCCAAGTTTCAAAATTAGCTATGTAACAGTACTTACAAGAATCCTAAAAAGGGTAAAATGGGGAAAAAATCCTCTTTCCAGCTACACAAAGTCCATCAAAGTTCAAGATAAGTAATTCTTGTGTGTGTGCATACATATGTGTGTGCATTTAGATCTCAGGATGGCATATGTCACAGGGACCAGACTCCAATTAGGAACCAAATCAGAGTCCTAAAGATAACTGTGCAAAAAGTTTTACTACTTTACCTTTGTATCACAGGTTTCATTCATATCCTATGCAATGTTTGCCCATTTGTTGGATTTTTTACCTTAATATGAAAATATGAAACCATAATTTGATTACAAGCATCAGTATATGAAAATACTGAAATTATCTCTGATTCCAGATGTGTAAGTTCCAATTACATGCAAAATTTCAAAGCCTATCATTCATAATAGACTCTAATGATAAAAAAAAAAAATTACAATTTTAAAATATCTGAGTCGCCAAGTGGAAGTCTCAAGAGGTCTGCAACCAACCATTTTTTTCAACTGTTCTTTGCTGTGGAATAGCATATTCTTCCTTTCAGAGTATGTTCTGTTTTATTGGCTCATCTGATCCTAACAACAGTATAAGCTATGTCTGGTATCGTCTCATCTTACAGGGCTCATAGATGTTAAGCAACTTTTTCAAGGCCCATGCGATCAGGTTCAGAGGTTGAGGCTAAAAGCTAGTCTCCTAATTCCTCAACCACTCCTCTTCTGTTACACACATCTGAGCACTGCCCACAGCACTCCATGGCCTGATCCTAAAACCAGAAGACAATTTAGGATCATTCAAACTGAAGTTCAGCAAGAACAGATTAAGGATTTACAGCAGCAGTGCAAACACCAAGGGGCTTCTAATTTAAGCCAAGCAAAAATAACTAATTATGATGCCCAGTTATCTCACCATATCATCTTACAATACATTATCATCAACACACTTAAGAGTGTTTTGGAAGCCTGTTATGTTTCACATAACAAAGTAAGTTCATTATTTTATTTTTCATGCTTAGATTTAGTCAGAACAAAATATACACCATAAAACAAATACAGACACACTGATAGGAAAGAAGCACACACAGATATTTCATATAAAATGATATAAATTCTAAGTACAAGGAAATCACAATTTTTTAATGTCTCTTTTCACTAAGCTTCTCATCCCCCTTTCCAAATTAAGAATAAAAGAATCACACACTTTTATGATAAATATAAAAGATATCAACTAACCATGTCTAGCAGGTTATCAAAAGAGTAAGAGTTGTACGAGTTTTTGTCCTTCAAAATAAGAAGTAGTGCAGAATATCCGATTATCTTCTTCAAATTCATTAAGGAATGAAAGAGTCTGTGAACCAAAAATGTTACTGGTCTGAGAAGTAATTCAAATATCTGTATACAATATTTTCAGTTTCTTTAATAATGGCCAAACCACCATTACTCTCATCCTGTCTTCACAAAGTGCAACCTATAATGAACCTATAAGGAATTGATACTTTTTTGCCCACAATTAAGTACTGAGAAAAAAAGGAGGGGGGTTAATCACAAGATACCACTAATAAGGATTCATTTAAAGTAGAAAACTTTCTGGACATACCTGAAGCACATAAACTTATTCAAAATGATTCTTCTTTTTTCTTTTTTCTTTTTTTTTTTTTTACCTGCTGATACATTCTATGAATATCATGTCAAATAATAACACCCTGCATGATCACTCCAACAGCTTTAAGGCGTTCTTACCAAAAAAGCACTTTGATACTTTAGAAAATTCTTTAGCAAGTGTTGAAATAGCAAGAGAAGACATGAGTTTAACTCTTGCTCACAAAATTCAATCAGTATACACACTTCAAAAAATTCAAATTCTTGTTCAAAAAAAAGAGAAAGTTTTCACAAGTCTGGCTAATGAAATTGTCTTTGTCCCTGTTAAATTTTCTTGGTCATTAAAATTGCTAACTGTATTCAAACTGTATTTTTACGTTAGAGGAACCAAAGAGATGCATACCAGTCAACTGATTCAAGATCAATTCCAGAATATAATCTTAGGACATTACCAGCTATTGCTGAAACAGTACACATAGGAAAAGAATTTGTTTGAAGTTTTTCTCAAGCTCAGTCTTGTTTCTTTAAAGAACAAGTATCCCTGTTTATAGAACAGTTATCTCTAAGTAAACTCACTGGAGAAATCTGTAGAGAAACTTGGTGACTCATGCTTTAATCAACCACGGAGTCTATTATGTTTTAAAGTGATTATATCATTTTCCCCAACATAGGAAGCAATTTTGCATCTATACGTTAGGAACATTTTTGCTGGCATGCAACAACATCAAAAAAAATTGTAAGAGAATCAGAAATAACTTCTTTTTGCAGAGCATTGAGATTACCTTCAAAGATGTAAGTGATCACAATCGTAAGTTAATTAACTAGGTAAATGTGTTATACATACACAGTATTAAAGTCTTAAGGACATGAGTTCAGGCCATCAACCAGCTAAGCTTCTCAGTCTATTCAAATGTTTTCCTAGATGATAACAAGTGTTCTCTCCAGATTAAGAGACAATATGAATGGCTACAACTCAGTTCTAGAAACAAGCCCCTCGATCTAAGTTTATTTTTATTATCTACATAGCTATCTTTATTAGGCTGTCTGAACCTGCAGAATAAAAGTCATGTTTTCCATCAGCTAAAACCTTATATGTATTACAGCACACTGAAGAGTCCTAATTAAACTGAGGGAATGCCACAAATCAATGTTTGTATCCTAAAGGCACACACACAGTTTTCTAATGAGATAAGCACTAAGTACTGATACAGTATTCCCCAAAGCTTTCTCAGGATGTATAAAGCTGTTTTGTTTAAGGCAAAACAAGACTACACACGGTAAATAAGTTTGGGAAACACTGGGTAAAGCAAAATTTTAATGTTTCACCACTTCAGCATTGTGGGATTTCTCAGAGCCTCTAATTTGCTAAAATGCCCTTATCCTATTATTATCAAACAATTCAGAGAACATCACTTAGAAATCAGTTTTCTCCTTTGTTATCATTACTGCTGTTCAAAGCTGGTATTATCATGTTTGTTTCAATGAATAGTTTGATCTATATGTTTGGACCCTCATACTCACCCTTCGTTCATTTTTTTCTACCTACCTTAATTACAAGGTATAAACTGGCAGAATTTTAAATCTTTGTGTAGCTGACCTTATTACCATTTCTTCTCTTTTACATAGCCACATTATCCACTTTTAAGCTGAACATTCATCACAAAGTGTCCCAGTCTAACTCATTTTTTCATGCCATGATTAGAATTAACCTTCAAATAGCCATGAGGTATTCTTGCTCTCCACGTTATCATTTTATAAACATTCAATCTACTGTTGAGAGAGCAGTAATGTAAGTATGAATCACCCTTAGATGGCAGAAGAGAAAGCTAGAAGGGTCTGGATCCCTGTTAGCATTGTGGAGCTGCCATACCTGAACCAAGGATCTGCAGAGTTCTTTCATATGGCATAAAAGAACAGAATTTATTCAGTTTCAAGTTGTTATTAGTAGCAGCCAAATGTAATCCTTAACTCATACACTTGTTCACAGGGACACTTCTGCCAATATCTGAATAAACAGTCAAGAACAAGAGAACACCCAATGCTAGCTGCTTCTTTGTTTGTAATTCTCTAACTTGTGTTTTGAAATTTTCTACTTAAAATGTCTACGCTAATGACTTGATAATTGTGTATGACTTTTCAATGAAGTGTGAAGTGCTCGCAAAGCAAATTTACAAATGTCAAGTACAATTTGAGAATTATTATGTCTTTTTTCTCTAAGATGCAATTTTGCACGGCATGTTTTCATACGCTAAAAGCGTAACCAAACACGGAAGAAATAATGACAGGACTTCTGGAAAGGTTACGAGACAGAAAATGTCCTGAAGCAAAAACTCTATGACCTGTACCCAAGTCTCTTTCAATATGGCAGCCAGAGAGAGCAGGTATACAGTGCAGAAGAATGACTTTTTATTTCCTCTTAGAAACTCTGCTCTGAATCTAAGCACCTTCACTTCTAAACTCTCAATAAACCAAGAAGGCAGGAGCAGGTGAAAAGGAAAAAATGGAGGATCGGACCTTACTTTTATTTTTTTTTTAATAGTTTATTGTTATACACACTGTTTTTGCAACTTTTGTTTTGCTTTTGTTTTGTTTTACAATACATCTCACAGAGATTTTTGAATCCATATATTGAGTGTGTCTTTATCCTTTCTTTGTGTTAGTATTAGTATTTCATTATACAAATAAGAACTTTTTTCTTTTACTTATGCTCTTAGATCAACATGTAGCCACAACATATATTTAAAACGAATACTTGTTTCTAACAAAACAAGGACTAATTTCATAGTACTCTCAGTATATTAGTAAAATATTTTCCAATGAAAAATATTTCTTCAGAAATTTTATTTTAGAAAATATTCACTTATAATAATAAATGTATTTGTTTTGCAGGGAAACCAGATTCAATAACCTCTAAATGCCTCATAGGATGGGGGTTGTGAGGGCAGGGAAGGAGAGTGAATCACCCATGATCTGGGGGAACAGTGGATGGAGAGGGTGGTGCAGACCCTAAAAAGCAAGTTAAGTTAGTTCGTCTGATCCCATGACTGAACTATTATCATGGACCGATTCCAAGGCCATTTGCTTTGCCTGCAAATGGTTTTTAAGTTTTTGAGGATCTGACCTTACTTTCAAAAATGACTTCTGTGAGCGAAAAACCAGTATCACCATCCACTGAGTGTTTCCCACTTTAAGCCCAGCTCAACCTCAACGGATGCCAAATATATGTGCCACAAGAAAACTGAGACTATATCAAGATATTACCTTGAATGTATTCTCAAGGACTGAAGTCAACTAATGAAACCTCAAGATTTTTCCCCCCAAAGAGTCAAAATACTGTAACTAAAATCTTAATTAACACTTATTACGATTAGTAATATCAGTTGTGGATCAATTTTTAATGTTGACTTTATGTGCTGTATACACTTCACATATGGGAGCATTTATTTCAAAAAGAGTCACCTTTTAAATCTATATTATAAGAAAATAAGAGCATATTTTAACAATTTTAAAATATTATCAAAGCACACCATTATTGACAGGAAAAAATCTTGAAGAAAAAATAATCTAAATCATAGTGAAACAATAGTCAAAACTCCTTCCCCAACATAGGAATTTCCTCTACACTGATCCTGATGAATGGTAATCTAAACTTGGGCATGATGGTGAAAATCTATCCTAAAAGGTAAGCCTTTCCATTATTGGGAAGCACTATTTTACAAAGTCCCCTGCTGTTCTGAGCTAAAACCTATACTGTTTCCAATTCTGCACTGTGAAAACACCTGAGCTTCTATTCCCTCACTCATCTTCATAAACTTTCAGAGAGCTGAAGATGGCTTTGATATCAATACCCAGGCCATCCCCTCTCATCTCAAGTCCTTATATCATCCATCCATATATATCAAGGTTGCAAGGCTCTTCTACTTGCTGGGTATCTTCTAGGCTGATTTTTTTGGTCAATGTCCCTCTAAGAAACAATGAAGTATCTGAGAACAACCGGATATAAAACAGGAAACGAAGCTGCTATACAATGAGGTGTGGCTCTTTATCTCCCTGAATTATAGCTATGATCCATTTGATACCAAATCCTTGGTCAAGAAGGTAACCCCAATTACCACACAATATGTAAGAAAAAACACAATCAGTTTTATATTAATGTGTCAGTACTCCATTTGCAGAAATGCACTGCAATAAAAAGTTAGAAGAGCTAGTATAACATCAAGAGGTTTCTTGAAAAATGCTTTGAAAACTGATGTTTTTCTATAGCAATACTTATAATGCATATCATTAGTAATATGGTCTAATGTACATTAGCAACTTCATCAAAGATATAGGCCTGTGACCCAAAATTTTTAAAGACTGTTTTATAATCACTTTTTAAATAATTATATTACCTGGTACCATAATCCACAACCACCCAATCTTTTGCAGTTCCTGTGATAGCATCATGATGTTGAAATAGTCCCAAATTTCTTCTGGCTTCTGTCAGTGTCGTGTAATGGGATGATGAAAGAAATTTACTTATCTTGTATTTCTGAGCTTGTTTCAGGGCGAAATAGTAAAGAATTTCAGCAGCCCTAGTTGCATAAAACAGTCATTAATTTTTATTTCAAAACAAATATTGACTATTTAAAACATGTGGTACTGATATATTTTCAAATGTGGTTTTTCAAAAACCCACAATTTCAGTGCTATTTATTAAAAAGAGATACTGATAATAAAGATTTCTATAAGACCATCAAGGTATCCATCTAATAAATCTAAAGCATTGATCATCAGAGAACATCACGTCTAAATTGATATAAAGGGCCCTTGTTCTAGACATTCCTGGAAAGAAGCCAGTACCCACTGGCAGCGTGATATTTTTTCACTATGTTCTACGTAAGTTAAACCTATCTCAACACAGCAGTAAGAAGTGATTAATGGTTTCTGTCCTTTCTATCTCCAAGATCAACACAGACACAAAAGATGAACTTCATCACCAGAAAGCCATTTACTCTCACATATGTACATTAAAGGAGAGACGGTGTGGAGATACATGGTCACATGGGTGGGAAAGTAACAGTAAAGCAGACGCAGAAAAATGATGGCTTGACAGCTCAGTGACAATAGCTAGTCTAAGTGTTGAATGATAACAATGTAAGTGTTGAATTCAACAATATAAACTGAAAGATGATAAAACATATGCTGTCTTTTCTCATTTATTTAAAAAAAAAGCACTTCAGCTTAAGAATAGTTTTTGAGCAAGAATATGGGGATTTATCATTTTAACACTTTTTTATTATTTCATCATCAGAGGATATGGTTCAAGATAGGCTTCAAAAGAAGTTCTTTGAAAGGAGATATGGCTTGATGAAGTAAAAAATGTAATAAGGCTCTTTATGCCAAACGTATTAAGGATAATGGAGAGAAAATCAAGGCAATATATAAATGCATGAAGATATAGGGAAAAAGAAATGTGAAGTACTTAAAAAAAAGAATTCCTTTAAATTTTGCAATAATTAAAGGTTACTAAATAATCTCCACTTTTAAATTCTAACCCTTCTAAAATTCATGGCATGAGAAACACTATATTTGAGTGAAAGAAAGTGTATATATGTTCATATATATCCACAGCACATACTCCTGGTTTTGAAAAGAATACACACATATAAGGATATTCCAAAATGTAAAAATGGGATTTAAAAATTATTTTCTTCTTTATACTCTTCTATTTTATCCAAGTATTTTTTTTTTACAAATAAGCTATAAGATGAAGTATTTATTACCACACAATAAACTTATTTTCAAATAATTACGTTTTGAAATTCACAATTAAATGTTTTTTGTTGTTTTATTTTAAAGCAGAATTTTCAAAATATATTACCAGCCCTAAGTACTTCCATTTTAAGTATGCTCAATAAATTAAGATTGAAACCACATTTCGTAATTGTCACTAAAAAATAGGTGACACTTTCAAAAAATTCAGTGGTCCAAAAGAAATCTCTATATTACTTAGTACTTTCTCTGTTTTTATCATGGATAGTTTAGAATAACATAATAGATAATTATATTCTATTGGGTAGAAATGCATAAATTTCTCTAATATAGAAATACTATTTTATTACAAATACAATAATATGTATTCTTTTTGCACATTTGTGAGTATCCCAGAAAATAGTCAAAGATCAGGTTTTTGAAATAATGGTAATGACACTTATGGTAACAGTAAAAATAATAAAAACATACTATTATACCAAAGTACAACGCTTAAAGAAATTCATGATTTTTATAAAAAGGCTTTCCAAAATGTACTGTTTCTACCAGTATATAGAAGAAAGTAGGTGTGACATTACCTTTTAATACTGAGATTCATCATGAAAATTAATCATCATGAATTCATGATCTGAACGAAGTTGAAAGTGAACTTAACAGGAAAATAAATTAACCTCCTGAGCTACATACACATAGAAAGAGCCTCATGAGTTGCTGGGGTGGTTAATCTTTACCAAAAAACACCAAGACTCAGTTACTTACACTGTCACACTCCTCACTATGACAGCTGCTAGCCACATGTGGTTATTTACACTTAAATTAGTTAAAATTAAATGAAATTAAGAGTTCATTTCCTTAGCCACACTGGTCACATTTCAAGTGCTCAACAGTTACACGTGGCTAGTGGCTACATACTAAACAGTGCAGAAAAGAGAGACAGAATATTTCTATCACTGCAGAAAGTTCTACTGGACACTGATGAAAAGCTCTACTGGATAATGATGGTTTAGAACGTTTTTATTTTCTACCAACTTTTCTGCCTTTTCCATGTCACTGTACTTTTTCAGCCTATCACTCTGCCTCCATCAGTTCTCATCTCTTTCAAGTTTTGTTCTTCTAAGCAGAAAATCATACCTATAAGAAGTATATTTCTAATAAATAAGAACTGAGATGGAGCCTCTAAAGTTCTCCTACATATAAAATACATTAGTTTTGGATTATGTACTTTGAGGCCCACATTTTGGCCACTGAGGGGCCATATTTGTTCCTTTTGACCCTTGTTCTGATTACTAATCTTCAGACACACATGCTGATGCCAATGAATATAATTGTGGTGTGCAAACAATACAGGTAATTAATTACAAACATATAAAACATAAAATATAGGAGAAAATCTAATTACATAAACTGCTTTTCCTTCCAGAACAAAAACCCATGTAATAATTTGATTATGCTTTGGAGACATATCTCTGATTACATTAAAATTTCGCAATTACATTAAACACATCCTAACACTGCATAAATTTCGTATATTATGCAAGACTCTACAAAAAGGCTATGATAATACAAAAGAGGTGAATAATTAATGTAGCTATCTAAACATAAATGTACCTTAAATGGGATTCCAATATCCTATCCATTCGCTTGTAAAAGGGTCTGGATGTAAAGTAGCCACTCCAGTAATGATCATCTCGGTCAGCATAAGTGAAAAAATCTCCACTTAGAACAGGGAACATTGATTGGCTATTCTTTCCACTGGTTACATCTTCTTTATCCAGTGCATCAAAGTAATCTGATAAAGTTCCAAACTGTATCTAATGAAAAAAAAAGTTACACTTCAATTATTCATCTCTACCTTAAAATTACATCTAGCACTGAAAGGAGAAGTTAATAATAAATATTTAAGATGTGCTTCCACGTTAAGATGAAAATCTAGCTCAGATTTTACCAAACTCAAAAGCAGGGGGGAAATACACAGTGACTCTTTCTTTTACTTGCATCAAGTCCCAAATTAAATTAAAATAAAACTGATATACCTAAGGGGTTAGAAGAGCTATTTAGATATACAAATTTGGGAATCTGATTAACTCCTTACAAATCTCCAGAATTTCAAAATATGCAGGGGTCATGGCATAGAATTATTGAGAGATGAATGAATGCTGGGAGGAAGCAGAAAAAATAAAACATTTCATTTACATATATCTAGCTATAACATTTTGAGCAAAATGTTCCAGAAGTCTGGAATAACAGTTTTGTTAAGCATTTTCATAGGTCTTATGCACATATACTCTCCTGGCCTCCCCATCTCCCTAGTTTGAGCTCTTATAAGGGAGACTTCAAGAACAGCAGATCATTAAAAATAAACAAAACAGGGGCGCCTGGGTGGCTTGGTCGGTTGGGCGTCCGACTTCGGCTCAGGTCATGATCTCACGGTCGTGAGTTCGAGCCCCGCGTCAGGCTCTGTGCTGACCGCTCAGAGCCTGGAGCCTGTTTCAGATTCTGTGTCTTCCTCTCTCTCTGCCCCTCCCCGTTCATGCTATGTCTCTGTCTCAAAAATAAATAAACGTTAAAAAAAAATAAACAAAACAAAAAAGCAACTTTCTCTACCAGCAGGTAACACTGAATAGAAGTAAAACACAAAGAGTGACAAGAATTGAAAGGTTGACTGCTCAAACGAAAAGGTCTTCTGACTAATGATTTAAATTACCAGAACATAAATCCATTTTTATGAGCCCAAACTATTCTATAAATCAAAGGAAAAAAGAAACATTATACCAGACTATGTAAACAGATATTAAAAGGCATGGTTTTTAGAAATAAACAGAGAATTTAACAGGGAATGTATTTCTTTGAGTAATAGTAACATTCTAATTTTGTTGTTTCCTACCTTACACACACACACACACACACACACACACACACACACACACACACACACACACAGAGATAGACTAAAACCATTTTGATTCAATGTGGCAGAAAAATAAGAGTAGTTAACAACAGTGAGTAGCATTCTAGTAGAGTGGTTAAGAACAGCACAGAACCTGGATCTAGGTGGAATGGAATTAAATTTCATCTCTACCACTTACCTAACGTGTGGTTTTGAGCATATTATATACTGTCTCTGTGTCTTTGTTACAGATAATAGGGTCTAAGTAAAATGCTTAGAAATACAACTGGCAAATAATGGTGTAAGTTTTAGCTATTATTCTTCTATTGCCAAGGCAAATTTCAACTGGAAACACAATGATATTAGTAAGATAAATATAAGTTATCAGAATATAATTGTGACACAATATTTTATGACAGCAAAATAGATGATTTTAAATATTTTAAAATATTTTAATTAATTTTTGTATTAGCCAAGATGAATATACTTCTTTCCTGGCAAATTCCCAGGGCAAAGTTTATGTAAGTGGCCTGGTGGGCTTTCTCACAAACTTAATTCAGTCTCAAAGGACTGAAACGTAATCCTTCATGCTGAGGTTTCAAAAGAAATTATTTAAGACTAAATTTTTTTTACAGAATCTTTTGGTAGCTCAAATAAAGTACATATTTGGGATTCCTAAACAAATAACTAAAAAAATAGTCAAATATTTTTTTACATTAAAAGGCAATAAATAATATCTTAAACATAACTTTAATATTAAAGATCCTCAAACTCCTCTATCTGGACAACATACAGGAAACTTACATAAACTGTAAAAAAAGTGATGATCAATAGCAAACTGACTGTCTTGGCTAGTTCAAGGTCCGTTTTTTAGCCATCTATATTCAATTACTTACTTTTGTTTTTCCTTTCACTAAAAGAAAATAATAAATGTAAGCTTCCAACTTAGACAAAATAACTTCAAATACCCTACAGAGAAGAGACATAACTAGATAAATCACAGAGAAAAAAAAAAAAAAACACCAAAAAAAAAAAACAACCCACTTTTGTTTGAAAGGTATCTAAGGGCAATCAAAGCAGCCAACACTTGAATGCACAAATTCTGGAAAGAAAGGAAATGCAGGAGGGTTACTGTGTACAAGGTTAGAATGCAAAAGTTAATTACATTTTTTATACATGGACTATACCATGTTCATGGATGGCCTAATATGGATCAATATTCAAATTGATCCATAGGTTCAAAGCAATGCCAATCAAAATCCCAACTTTTTTTTTGGACGTGGGGGGGGGGGTGGCAGAAGAAAGAAGACTTATGCTATCAGACATGAAGATCTATTCTAAAACTACAGTAATTAAGACAGTATGAGATGAGTCAAACAGACAAAATTGAATACAGTCTACACAAGATCCACATATAGTTTCATGCATAATGAATGACAAAGATGATGCTATAGTGTAGTGGCAAACTGGTCTTTTCAATAAATAGTGGTAGATATCCATATGGGCAAAAATGCCCTTTGATCCCTCCCTTCATAAAATTCATAAAAAATCAATTCCAAATACATTACAGACCTAAATGTTGAAGGTAAAGCAATAAAGCTTCTGGAGGACAACTTCATAAGAAATATATTTTCATGACTATGAGGTATAAACAAAAATTTCTTAAGTAGGACACAACAAGCGCTTATCATAAAGGAAAATACTATTATATTATATTTAATTAAAATGAAGGATTTCTGTTTATCAAAAGACAGTATTAAGAAAAAAATAGGCTTACATAGTGGGAGACAATATTTGCAAAACTTCTATCTGAAAAAAAAAAGACTCAAAGGAAAACATATATAAGAACTATAAATGGTACAAAAAGACAGATAACCCAATTTAAGGAAAAGTCATCAAAAGTTTTAAATAGGCACTTCACAAGAAGGTACCTAAATGGCAACAAACTTCTGAAAAGAGGTTCAACCTCATAACTACCAGGGAAATACAAAATAAAACAATCACATCTATCATAAAATATAAAAATGAAAAACAATCATAACTATACAAAGTCTGAGTAAGGAAGTAGAGCAACTGAAATTGTCATAAAATGCAACAATTAATGCAATCTATTTTGGAATACTGTTTGGCAATATCTACTGAGGCTCAACATGTGCATACTCAATGACCAAAAATTTCCATCCCACTTTATACCCACATAAACTCACACTTACGTATATCAAAGCATGCACAAAACATTCAAAACGGCTTTATTTATAATAGACAAAAATTGGAAAACAACCCAAATATCCATCAACAATACAATGGACAAATTGTATCATATGAATACTAGAGATATTATACGGCATTAAAAATGAATATGCTGCTACATGCAACAATATGGATGAATGTGGCAAACACAACCTGGAGCAAGGAAATCCAGACACAAAATAACAGATACTTAAGATCCCCTTCTTGTGAAATTTAAAAAGAAACAACACTAATCATGATGACAGAAGGGAAAATAAGCTTACTTTTGTTAAGAGTTGGCAATGATTTGAAGGGGATTTAAGGGACTCTTCTGGATGCTATAAATGTTCTATGTCTTAAACTGGATGGTGATTGCATGGGATTTTTTTAATTTGAAGAAATTCTCTGTACACATATGGATTTGTGCATATCTCCTGTGTATGTGATATTTCAATTTTTAATTACTTTAAAAATTGCCCTAGTGGACAAAGGAGGAAATGGGTAAAATACTAAAATCAGGACTTAATTCTGAAGAATCAGGTGGTAGATCCTTTTGTGGACCACAAGAACATTCGCTAGGAAGATGTATTTAGGGATAAAATACCCATATACATATGCCATCTCCCAATCAAGTGTTCGTATATGAGCTTTGTCTTTGAGGAGATTAAGGAGATGATTTAAACACAGACCCCATGCACAGAGTTCATACTTTGGTAGAGAGTCAGTTGTAAATATCTTGAATATACTTGATATTTTATTTAAGTTTATCTATTTGATACTATTTAAGTTTACTTAATAAACTTGAATTCTCACGACATAGCATGTAGCCTATCATCAGCTTTCTAATCTTCTAAACAGTAACATATGCTTCCTAAACAGAAGCATCTCAGCCCTAAGAAAGAAAAAGAGAAAACAAGAATAGTATTAAGAAAAGAACAATGGAGCAACTCATTAAAAAGTGTATTATGCTGGGGCGCCTGGGTGGCATAGGTGGTTGGGCGTCTGACTCTGGCTCAGGTCATGATCTCACGGTTCGTGTGTTCAAGCTCCATGTCGGGCTCTGCTAACAGTTCAGAGCCTGTAGCCTGCTTCGGATTCCGTGTCTGCCTCTCCCCTGCTCACACTATGTCTCTCAAAAATGAATAAATGTTAAAAAATTTATTTTTTTTAAAAAAATAAAAAGTGTATTTTGTTAAAAGAAATTGTTGTATATCTTACCTGAAATCTAGGTTGGTATGATTTATAAGGCAGATTTTTTAAAATTTAAATCCAAGCTAGTTAGCATATAGTGTAATAATGATTTCAGGAATAAAATTTAGTGATTCATCACTTACATATAATGTATAAGGCAGATTTTTTAAAATTGCTATGCTAATTTTCATTATCCATTTAAAATATTCATAAATTCTTATCACAGAGAAAAACCTCACCTTAGGAAATTAGAAAGCTGATGACAGGCCACATTCTCTTCCTTTCTACAGTATTTTCACAGATATTCTACTGTCTCATGGGTTAGTGTATAAATATAATAAATACACTGGGTAATTTTCTTACAGAGTCTAATATATCACTCTTGTTTGAATGGTGACTCACGAAACATCTGCTAAAAAAATGCTTTTATGGGATCAGGAAAATGTGAATCTATCTGAATATATGATATTATTGAATTATTAATTTTGTGATGTAATAATGGCATTATGATTTCATTTGTAAAGTCCTTATCATTTAGAGACAGATACTTGAAATGGTTACAGATGAAACTACATGACATCTGAGGTTTCCTCCAAAATCATCCCGGGGAGAAGGGGGAGGAGAGAGTGAGACACAGCTGAAGCTGAAGAGAGTGACCTAGAATTGAGCCATGGATATTGGGAAGGCAGGGTGAGGTTGGGGGGTGGTGGTACTTGAGTCGTTCTCAAAACTTTAGGGTACGTTTTAAATTTTCCACCAGGGGAAAAAAAGAGAACTACAGGCAAATAATCGATTGATTTTAGAAGTCTTCTCATCTAAGAAAAATGCTAGTGTATTCTCTGAACACAAGACATTCATTTGCAAAATTCAGGACGTGTCCATCTGCATCTGCCAGTCACACTACTAATGCAACTGTCAGAGAGAAACAAACTTTCAACGCTGGTAGAAAAACAGGACATCACTGAAAAATGAACTTCACGCCTTACATGTTTACAGCCACTTAAAACTCATGCCTGTTTAATTCTATGGGAATGGGGAGAAAGGGATCACTTCAGAAACACAACTATAATACTAGAGAATTCTCCTCTGTAAGAACTACAGGTTTACATAAGGACCACATATTCAAGTAAATATTGAGATATGGGAACAAGAAACTAAGGCAACTGTGTTTTAGCCTCATGTAATAATGAGGCCTCAACTTCAAATGCACTTTCATAATTAAATATTTTCTCATTACCTTAACGTTATACTCAGGATGAGAATTCATATAATCAAAAAGCAGCTGGTAATTCTTAAACTGATGATCCCATTCTGTGCGTTCACAGTAGCGAAAATCATCTCCCAGCGGGGCCAGGAGAACTGTGGTACGGAAGAGCTTTGACTTTTTTCGGTACTGGTCGAGAAGCATCTCAGCCCTACAAAAGAAAAAGGGAAAAAAGGAACAGTAGTAAGAAAAGAACAATGGGGCAACTCATTACAAAGCGTATTATGTTAAAAGAAATTGTATATTTTACCTGAATTCTAGGTTAGTATGATCTATAAGGCAGATTTTTGAAAACTACTATACTAATTTTCGTTGTCCACTTAAAATATTCATAAATTCTTATCACAGAGAAAAACCCATAGTTTTTCTTATCCTTAGAGAAATAAAGTCACAGACCAACTTTGGCATATAATTACTAGGAACATCAATGGCCCTCCTGAAGCCCAGGCACAGATATTGGATCCTGGACAGGCTGTGTTTTAAAATGATTTGGTCCAAAAAGACAATAAGGATTTCTCATCTACATAAACTTTGAAGTTTGCTTTGATTTAACATCTCTTTCTCTAAGCTAAACTTGCCTGATTAAACATTAAAAAAATAGTTTGAACAAAACCAATTATAGGACCGTATTTCCTCTTCAAAAGGAAGAAAAACAACTCATTTAACACCTGCCATCAATAAACTCTGTATCTGTCACAGTGTCCTTCTCAGTACTGATCAACAAATCAAGCTTAGGAATTGAATTAGCTTTTCTGGATTCTACCTCCCTCAGCTCTAACCACCCACGACTCAAAAGGATAGCTAAATACTAAATGTGCTGATGTGCTTTTTTTTATATTTCATATTCTAGTAATTCTGTAGGAAATCCTTTTGCCAAATGCTGAATTGGGGCAACATTTGAAGAAGACTACGAATATAAGGTATTTAAGAGGAATGGCTTACCAAAATGAAATTAAACAAGCAGATAAACTCAGAGTAGTTCTCAATGTTGTAATGACACACTTAAGAAATTAGTGATAAATCACTAATATGCTTTTTACCCAATGTTCCAATTTTCATTTCAAGGGTTATTCAGAAGTAGGTTCTAATTCACAATATAAAAACTTATGAAAGAAACTCAAAGAACACCAATGATGAAAGAGGTATTTTATAGAAATAGTTAAAAAAAAGCATTTAACTAAATTTAGAATCTCATGATCTTTCTATAATGATAGTCTCTGAAACTGCTTTGCAAATATTAAATTATTAGCAAAATTTCATAACTTGGTGAGTAAAATATAACCATAATATTCTTACAAAACACAGTTTTCTGAGATTAGCATTCAGTGGAGTACTTAATTCTTACTAATAATTTACGAATATTCCACACTTACCAAAAACAATTTTAGATTTTTACTTATAATTAAAAAATACATGTACAATAAGATTAATCAAACAGGAAGACAAATAAAATCAAAACAAATAAGTGAAGAAAACCAAACATATAAATCACAGATTATAAGATATACTATGTGACAGAGCATCCATCAGATCCCCCAGGCAACCAGAATAAAAAAAAGTAAGTGATCATTTAAATGAATCCCAAGGTTTACTACTAGATATACCATATTTTGTGTATATACACATAAGACACATAACAGGAAAGAAATCACAAACATTAAACGTGCCTTTTCCATTTAGCATCTGTCCTCGCGCCGAGGCTCCTGCTCAGAAGGTGTCAACACTGAGAAAGCCAAGGAACCAACCTATACTACCTGGTAGACAGTGGATATTTATTAAATACATGGTACACTACTGACAAATGAACCAATGGATTATCACTCTGAAGATGTACAGCAGCAATCTGCTCTTCAATTCTTTCACCAGATTCGAAATGTCAACTTAACTAGAACCAAGAAAAAAATTCCCTAGAACATCCTACCATTTGACACGTAAATCATCATCAAATGTAAAATATTGTGCATGAGAACAAACCTCAACTTGATAAAGAATGGTGTTTCTTTATTTGGGAAGTAGAGGAATCTGCTGAACTAATAAACAGTATCAAGTGTATCA
Source organism: Acinonyx jubatus (assembly GCF_027475565.1). NCBI lineage: Eukaryota > Metazoa > Chordata > Mammalia > Carnivora > Felidae > Acinonyx > Acinonyx jubatus. The sequence goes on along the minus strand of NC_069380.1, from coordinate 167,429,556 downwards.
CCTGTAAACTACAGTTCAATTTCATTTCCTTTAGGTTATTAAAACCAAGCACCACTAATCTGGAAGGCCCGTGTTTGATCTTCATTCATCAAGAAGTAAAAAGGAAAGTGATGTCTGGATGTAAAGTAACCAGTAGAGTTAAGATTTCAAGACTTATAAGAAGTTTTTAAAAAAAATCTACTTAAGTATTAAATAGAGTCTTTCATCTCTCTGCCCCCAGGTGTCCGGAAACCACTTGCAAAATCAGTGGAACTGACTGAGTGCAAAGTATGTTCCTGGGGGGCAATCTTTGAAGTGTCAGATGGGACACAGCCACAGGATTACACAAAATGGCTTTTTTCCCAATAATGCACTTTAAACAGATAGGAGGACCAAAAAAAAAGAGGAGCCTCACAAGGCCTTTGGGTGCACTGAGAGTCCCCAACTGAAGCATTTGGCTGCCTTCAAAGAAATTCCCTATCTTTGACCTCCTGAGCTGAGGATACTCTCCCCACCCTTACCTCTTCTTTTTCACTGTACCTTTTGCTACCTTATACTGGATTACTCTCCCATGCCTAACTAACCTAATCCCAGAAAGCAGGCTATTCACTGTTCCTCAGGGATTTTCATTGCTGTAGGAACCAGGAAAATGAAACCAGGTTGATTCCTAAACTTGGACACTTAAAAAAAAAAAAAATTATAGATTTTGCTAGAAGGGAACTATGGCTTCAAGAAGGCTGCCATGATAAAACACTTTTGTGTGTGCCACAGTGAGAAGCTCACAATGGAATATTTCATGGCCACAAGGACTCACTCAAGGCAGAGAGACCCAATCTCACCTTCCTCTTCCACACACAATTTTTAAAAAGCAATTTTTTTAAAATAAATAGACTTGACAGTACCTAGTGCAAAGATCTTATTTTATTTAAAAGCCTTTATTGTTGTGCTCTGCAATCACCTGGGGTGATTATGCTGGCACTCTATTCTCATTTTGTTGGCCTGGAGACTTGTCAAAAGTTCCCTGGGTGATTTGGGTGGCCGTGGTTGTTAAGTACTGACCTGCCTCACCCTTGCCCGTTTTAACCCTCCTGTGGAAGGTAGGATGCCTCGCTTCTTCTCAGCAAGCTGAGCTAGCATGGAGTTCCCTGAAACCATCAAACTTATGACTGGCAAAAAAAACTGCACGTAATTATTGTTATATAATCCATGTATTACAATTTGATGAGTTTAAAAATATGTCTACACTTGTGTTACCGTCATGTTATTGAAAAATTTTTTAAGGATGACATGTACAAGAACCTAGGCAGAGTAGGTTTGTGGAAACCTGAAATACTAGGGTCTTAAAACTACGGTTAAAGAATATTCTGGTTTGTAGAGTTTATGGCTGTCATCATAGTTTAACTGTTTATAGTTTCCCATCTCACTCTCGAAAATTTCCTCATTTGCATAATAAATAACATGATGGATCAAAAAAATAAAATAAAAACCTATTTTACTTTTCTGGCATACATGAGTGGTTTACATTAAAACACAAAGTTTTTTTTTTTAATGTTTTTTACTTTTTTTGAGAGAAAGACACCGAGCACAACTGGAGGAGGGGCAAAGAGAAAGAGAGAGAGAGAGAGAGAGAGAGAGAGAGAGAGAGGAGAAACAATCTGAACCAAGATCCAGGCTCTGAGCTGTCAGCACAGAGCCTGACATGGGGCTTGAACCCATGAACCGTGAGATCATGATCTGAGGAGAAGTCAGATGCTTAACTGACTGGGCCACCCAGGCGCCTCTATATTATAACACAATGTTTTATTTATTTATTTTTTAATTTTTTAAAATGTTTTTATTTATTTTTGAGATAGAGAGAGACAGAGCACAAGCGGGGGAGGGGCAGAGAGAGAGACAGAGACACAGAATCTGAAGTAGCTCCAGGCTCTGAGCTGTCAGCACAGAGCCCACGCGGGCTCAACTCACAGACTGTGAGATCATGACCTGAGCTGAAGTTGGACGCCTAACTGACTGAGCCCAGGTGCCCCACACAATGTTTTATTTAAATGCGTTATACGGCAATAATTTTTAAGTGAAGAAATTAAGCTTCATAAGCACCCAAATTAGAAGTATAGGTAACTAGATAGAATGCTTCTATCACTAATTTTCTTCTTCTTAAAAGAGTGATTCATTCCTTTGATTTTTATTTAGATAAATATGTTTAAATATAAATATTCCTAATTAAAATTTTCTATAAGCCAAAAATGTCAGAAATATTGAAAGAGTGTATTCATCAGAGCTGGGCAGCATTTACTATTATTGAAATTGTTATTAAAGGAACAGATAATTACACTCTTTATGTGTTCCATTTCAATAAATATGTTTTTGCAGTTGGGTTGCTTTTCTTACCAATTTATACAATAGAGACCAGAAGTTTTATTATCAACAAAAGTATATGAAATCAATCAAACATAGTAGATGGTTTTTATAATAAGGGCAAAGGAGATGGTAATAACAGGGTATTATAGGTTCTCCATTGTATATTGATCACCTATTGTTCATTTTCCATTAAATTTTAACACATAAAAGGCACAAAGCTCTGGCATTTTTAAGTCGCTTGAAATCTGGTTTGAATGAATACCTTGAACATGGATAATGTTGGCTACTGAACCCTTTAGCAATGAGCAGCTGAGTTGCTACTTTGTTCGATGGTGTCTTATGAAATGCACATTTTCATACCTCTTTTGGACATTTCCAGGATGTATTGTTTCTGGGGGGACTCCCCAGGGACAACCAAATCTGCCTCCAGGAAGCCGTTTAAAATCAAACTGGCAGCATATTTTAGGATCAGGTCCGCACGTATGAGGGATGTCATAGCTGTAGAAGGGCATCATGTGGCAAAAAATATCTGTGCCAGATCCCAGATCTAAAATAAAGAGCCAACAGACAAACCTGAATTTATAAATTCTGTTTTCCTATAACTGTTCAAAATGCCAGTACTTTCTACATATGTAATGCAAGTTCGACCCTAAATCCACAACCTACTAAACTACCAGTACATAAGCTTCCATGACACGTAACAACCACCAGGCTGAAGGAGGAGACTCACACCCCAGTCTCTACCTCCTCTATCTAAATTTAGCAGAGACCCATCATTAACCAGCATCCACTGACCTAGGAAGATACAAACCAAACCAAAGCCAAAGCCAAAGCCAAAGTTATGACTGGCTCATCCAAAATTATGGCCATGTCCATCCCTGGCTGCCAGCTCTTGCCCACCCACATCAGTAATGGGAGACACTGAGAAAGACCATTACATTAGCCACAGAAGAAGGGTAAGAAGAGATGAAGAGAATAAAAGGAGAAAAGGAAAAGTAGGGAGGCTTGTGAGAATACTGGGTAAATTCCTATCGACTTCTTGCTGTGAGGAGAAGGAAGTGCCACCAGAAGACTTCAGAGAGTCTCCCAGATGCTCACCAATAAAGAGCCAATGGTACTCTTCACCAAGAAGGCAGCACAGGACAAGTAAAAGTAATTTTCAAAACAAAACAAAAAAACAAAACAAAAACCCACCAAGAATAAAAATAAAGCAAACGAACAAACAATATATATATATGTGTGTGTGTATATATATATATGTGTGTGTATGTATATATATATATATACACACACATATACATATATATACATATATACATATATGTATATATACATGTGTATATATAAATATATATACATATATATACATACATACATTATGTATGTATGTATAGATAGATAGATAGATAGAAAGCAAGCACTAGTTCCTCATGCAGAATTGTTTTTATTTAAAACCTCAATGCCAGGAAGTGTTACCACTGCCCTTGAGAGGTCAGAAGCCTACCACCCAGTGAGTGCAGGATTTAACCAGGAGTTAAAAATGGTTACCTTTATAGACTCCTGACCTAGAAGTACCTCCCCGCCTTTACTGAAGTATGGATTTCTACTTTTCAGCAATGGGTATGTACTGCTTTCATAATAAAGACAGTTACAACAAATAAAAAATTAAAAGCAACATGCACATTTTAAAAAGTGGAAATACCTGCTTCATTAAGAACCAGAACACACAAAGCAGCTCAACTGAATTCCAACATAATTTTGAAGTAACATCTTCAAATCTATCTGGTGAGCCTACAATACTCCGATTCTATCTCATACTCCATTTAGTTAAAGTAATTACGAGTTCTCTCCCAAATTTCAAAGCTATTATAATCTGTACTTTTCTGTGCTGTAAGTTGTTTCGCTGCATCAGATTCCAGTGTGACATCATGGATGCTGGTCACTAATACCTGCTCTCAACACAGAGGCTGTCACAATCCCAGACACTGATGGCACCTTCTCTTCCTTCTTCCTATAGATCGAAGACACACTCCACATCCCACTGCTTCACCTCACCCCATAATATTTAGCAACTCATTTTCACATTGCAGTTTATCTGCTGCATTTGATGTTGTCTTTTATCAAATTAAGACCGTAATTTCCTTATAGGCAAGGGAGTTTTCTGTGTTTTTTCCAAGCATGGTGTTAAGTACATAAAAGTACTTAGTAATTTCTTGCTGATTGGTATTTATGGACAATTTGAATATAGGCGACTATTTAAGTAGGGCCTTTTCATATTAACAATCTTTTTTTTTTTAAATTAATATGCTCCTTTGCATTTGATCCAACTATACAGGATATAACCCCCTACAAGTTCTTGTTTTCCCTCCAGGTTTTTATTTTCCAGAATAAAAAATGATACAGTTAATTTCTTTCCTTACTGAAAAAAACAGCAGTACATATAAGGGAGTTACTGTCTAGATTTACAAATGATTTTTTGAGAACACTCGGGAGAGAGCTAAATTACACAGGAAAGAAAATATGATGTAATACAGTAATTCCTGAACATTGTTTTAGCAACAAAATCCTTTTTGCAGATGAAATCTTAAGGAAAACTCAGTATCAGGATGGCAGTGAATACCAGGGAGGTAAAAGCCTGGGTTTGTGAACTACACAAAGACGGATTCAAACCTCACCTCTGTACCTACTTGCCCTTATGACTTTTGGCAAATGGCTTCACGTTCCTAGCATCCATTCCTTCACCATTTAAAAGGAATTATAAGAGAACCGAATTTAAACGATAAAGATTCAGTGGGAGAGTGGATATAAAGCATACAATACAATGCATGGCCCATAATAAAAACTCAATAAAGAAGAAATAATAAAGTATTCTGAGTTAAATGGGTGTTGGGAAAGGCAAAAACATCTTAAGAAGACTAAATCTTGTCTTCTCCTCAACCCCCCACCCCCAGCCAAGAGCTGCGAAAGTCTGACCTTGGAACACCTGTGCACCCACAGAATACAACGTGAGAACAGCAGTACAGATAACAGGAAGGCTGTTCTAGGAGGGCAGGATTAAGGTTTTAAAAGGCAATTCTTACTAGATGCAGAGACAGGAAAGACAGAAGAAGGAAATAGAGGCTGAACATGAAATAAATGACTGGATATAAGATATAACACATGTTCAACTTTGTATAAAACAGGTTCTTTTTAAAATAGAAAAAAAAAAAAGCATTTACAAAAGACTAATTCCTTACATTTATTTACTTCCTTTAGGCGTAAAAAAGAATCCACAATGTTCTATAGATAAATATCTTCACCATTGCTTAAAAGAGTCTTAACACAAAAACTCTGGGGAATAAATTCTAAGAATCTGTGTCTTTAAGCAACCTAATTTTCAAGACTGACACTCTGAATAAAACCTGTAACAGCCTGAGTTCATAACCCTTATGAAATAACATCTAGGTCAAGGGAGACCTTCCACGTTCATCAAACCCTACATACCCCAATTCTGTCTCCAAAAAAATTCCAGCGTTTTATGCAATGCAAAATGTTTTTTAACTGCATAATGAACTCTCTGAATAAGCATGTGAGAAAATCCAGCCCGTTTAAGAAGATAAGCCATCGTTGGGGAATGTCCAAAAGGATCAATAGACCAACCAGACCGAGGTTTCACTCCTGTTGATAAAGAAAATAAGTGTTATTTTTTTAACTGACAATGACATGAAAAGAAGTCACATTACCGTCAGAGCCATCAGAGTTTTGTGGTATTCCAGGTCTGAGGACAAACGATCTGCCCAGCATTCATTCCCCTTTAGCAAACACTCCCAGCAGGGCTCCCAGAGGAAAGGATCCTGGCCCTGTCATGTCCTCCCAGGCAGGGGAATCGCACAGTAGGTTAATCAACGAGCTGAAAGAAGCACTCTGCCTAAAATCTTTAATAGGTATTAGCAAGCTACTGCCATGCAGGGAAGCTGGAGAAATAAACAGGACCTAACCCCTGCCCTGCCCTCTAAGACCTCACAGTCTTGTTTTGCTTTGAGTTGGACAACCCAGCAACTTGATGTTACAGAATAAAGAAAAGTACGCTAACTCATTTCAACTTGTACTCCTCAATCCCAAGTTAAGGAATTTGTAGGCCATCTTTCATACTTCACAACAGTTCTGTATCATCTTATTATGCAGTGGCAGAACTGGCCCAAATAACTTCCGTATTTCGTTAAATCTTAAGACATTTTGATGCTGGTGCTTTCTCTCCACCTAGAAAGGATCAATGGAATTTTTCACAATTGACTCACATCAATTATAAGAGCTATCAACTAAAGATATACCTCGATTTCTCCAAGGATACAATGTAAAAAATAAACATAATAAATGCAAAGACTGGATTAATGAAATATGATTATTTACCTGGCATTATACAAACCTCTTCAGTACACTCAAAGAAAACTTCTACATACAACCTATATAAATCTACATAAGTAGTATTACCTTGTGCATTTTTTTTTTTTACTCAAACACCAGTTTAGCACCTCCCATAAACCTAAGGCTATGAGAGGTTCTAGGGTTAAAACAGGAGTTAATCCTGATCCTAACAGCACAAAGTATCATGCAAATAGGTATAACACAGAGTAGCAGAAAAGAGAGGAGAGGGAAGAACTCTGGAGAACAATCCTGAAGATGAACAGAGATGAGAAGCCGGCAAAAGAGACTGATAAGAAAAAGTCAGAACTCTCAGAGGACCAAGAGCATCTGTCAAAACTCAAAGAACTGCCCACGTATTTTTGCATTTCACATATGTAATTTACCTCTAAAAATTGTAAAGAAATCCTGAATCCTATTTAGTATTTTTGGGTTTTTTGTGGTGGTATGGGTTTAACAAATTCTGGAGCTGCTTTTCATGCATTCTGAGATTGAGCAAATTGAGACAAGGGAGCCAAGTTTCACACTGTTAAGAAAAGCAACTACAGAATATGTAAATGTGGGAGAGCAGGATGTACTTTGTGATCCTGAACTGAAACATGAGGTATCAGTACTAACTTATGGCTTTATAACACACACATGTGTGCGAGCCTGCACAAGAGGGCAAACATGACCTCTTTATAAAAGTTTGGATTTGTTTTATGCTACACTTTTACCTCAATTTGCTCCTTAACTCCTCCTAAAAAAATATGTGCTGTACCAAGGAAAACCTAGCACAGTACTGGCATCCTTTATAGGTCTCTGCCTAGCTCTTACCTCCTTTCATGAAAAAGATTTTGTGCTATTAAAGTAAGATTAAGATTGTCAAAATATATAAAAGTAAAAACTGTTAGGAAAAATAACAAGAAAGCATCATTGAAAAGAATAAGTACACCACTCAATTTCTGGCAAACCTAACAGACTTAAAAATTAGAACCTGAGTAATATGAATAATATAATTAATAAAACTGGATTATTTCAAGTACATTTAGTATTAAAACATAGGACAAGTCAGGGAACAATTATAAAAATGGGTATTTTGGGCAAAAGACAATCTGAAAAACTCAAACTTAAAAAAAAGTTTCTAATGATCATATTAGTTAGTGTAATAAAGTTCATAAAAGCAGAAATTAACAACAAAAACCTAAACAATTTAAAAAAGCATTCCATGGCCAAATATAAAAATAAAGTATCCAAAATAACATGTTGTTCCAAACTGTTTAGAAAACAAAACAGAACATGAATTTACAAGATGCAGCCAAAGCCCACCAGAAGAAACTTCATATTCTCAAATGTATTCATTATCTAAATTTAAGAGCTAAAACCACAAAATTTCTAAGAAAAAACCCACAGAGTTCATGATCGTGGGTTAGATAATGACTTCTTGGTTATGACATCAAAACACAAGTGACAAAAGAAAAAATAAACTGGACTTCATCAAAATCAAAACTTTTGTGCATCAAAGGACACCTTCATGGGGCACCTGGGTGGCTCAGTCGGTTAAGCAACTGACTTCAGCTCAGGTCATGATCACACGGTTCGTGAGTTTGCGCCTTGTGTTGGGCTCTGTATGGACAGCTCAGAGCCTGGACCTGCTTCAGATTCTGTGTCTCCCTCTCTCTCTGTGCATCCCCCCCCCCCCACACACACACACTCACACTCTGTTTCCCTCTCTCTCTCTCTCTCTCTCTCAAAAATAAATAAATATTTTACAAATATTAAGAAAAATTAAAAAAAAAAGGACACCTTCAAGAAACTGCAAACCCACAGAATGAAAAAAAAAATATTTATAAATCATTGTCTGACAAGAAACTTGTATGAAGAATATATAATGAACACTTACAAGTCAACATAAAAAGACAAAGAACCCAATTGTAAAAATAGCAAACAATTTGAATAGACAATTTTCCAAACAAGATATACAAACAGCCAATACACACGTGAAAAAATGGTTAACATCATAGTCTTTAGGGAAATGCAAATCAAAGCCATAATGAGGTACCATTTCACACTCACTAGCATGGCTAAAATAAAAAAGACAGTAACAAATGCTGCTGCAGATGTGGAGAAATTAGAACCCTCCTACACTGCTGGTGAGAACTTAGAAGGGTGCAGTCATTTTGGAAACAATTAGGCAGCTCCTCAAGATGCTTAACACAGCACGCTGCCCAATGACCCAGCACTTCCATTCCTAGGTATGTACCCCAAAGAAATGAAAACGTATGTCCTCACAAAAACTTACACAAGTGTGTATAGCAGCATTACTCACAGCAGCCAAAGGGGGAATAATCTAAATGTCCATCAACTGAAAAATGGAGAAACAAATGTGGTATTTCCAAACAACACACTATTCAGCTAAAACCCCTGCCACCCCCATTCATTCTTTATTTCTATTTTGGAAGAATTCAAACTTGAGAAAAGGTGTAGGAATCATATGAAGAACTAATATAAAACTAAAACCCCAGTGGGATATTATTAGAAAAAAACTACTCTAAAATTAATAAGAATAATACATAAAATAATAGATTACAAAGTAGATGACTGTAAAAGTGACCATATTACATTTATGTAACTTAGCTTATGATCAAATAAACATCGTAAATTGATGAGGGATAAAAAATACTGGGAAAACTGGTTATTTAAAAAAAAAAAATAAAGCCTCATCTCATGTTCCCCCAAATTAACTGCCCAAAGTTGTCCAAATGAAGGAGAAAGACATTAATACATACCTAGATTTTTTTCCAGCCACTGATGTCCTTCAATTAGTTGGTCAATTAAGGCAAAATAATGTGGAGCAGCTTCATCAGGCATAACCCAGCCACCTGTCACAATTTCAAACTGACCATTTTGTAGCAAACTGGAGAGAAAGTAATATAGGAGTTTACAATAACACACAAGAGAAGTTCAAATAAAAGATTTAAAACAGCATAAACATTAGGGACAGCCCTTAAGTGTAACCAGTATTTATATTAGTTACTAAAAAAAGTTTTTTAAACCAGGGAATAAATTTCAAATTTGTGACCCTGGTGATAAAACCTTCTTAGTAAAGTGTCTGTGGTGACACTCCCCCCCACCACTACCACCCCAGGCAAAGCCACTGTAGGTCACTTTGGGAGTTCCTTTTCAGAAAGTTATAATCTCCCAGACAACTTCAAAGATCCTGATGGAAACACATCTGACTTATTTCTGAATCTTGCAAAGCACCTAGCAAAGCACTTTACTTGTGGTATATGCCGAATGAGGGTTTATTGAAGGACTGTCATTTTAAGCACTACATTTGTTTCAATACACCTATATTGAAAAAAATCAATATTTATTTTAGTCTTTCTGACACTGGTAAGTTAATCATGCAAACTACACAAAAGTAATAATAATAAAGGTAAAACTAGTAAATATCACATGCTTCTGGGAATACAGAAAACATTATTAAGCACTTTGCTCCAAATTCAGCTAAAATGTTATCTGTACAGTTTAATTTACATTATTGAGTGAAAAGCTCTAACATTACCATTATCTGTCCATTGGGTACTCCTTTGCCATAATGCCATACAAGGTAACTAGATTCCCAGCCCTAGAGCAACTGAATTGTTACAAGATGATAGCTTCCTCCAAGGAAAAAAATGATACATGACTAAAAATTTGAAGAAGTACCTGAAGAAGTACACAAGTCAAGAATTTAAGCAAACACCTTAAATGTCACAGACTTGTCAGTCTGCAGCACGATGGTTTGAAAAATAGTGTAAA